>NW_027457743.1:0-51684 GCF_050624435.1 Tenrec ecaudatus
AAGGATCCCTAGCGGGCAATTGGACAATCTAGTTTAACTAGCGGGCACTTGGACGGTCTAGGTTAAGTAGCGGGCACTTAGACTATCTAGGTCAACTAGCGGGCTCTTGTACTATGTAGGTTAACTAGCGGGCACTTGGACTATCTAAGTTAACTAGCGGACCTTGAACCATGTACATACCCTAGCGCCCACTTGGACTATCTAGGTTAACTAACGTGCACTAGGACTATCTAGGTTAACCAGCGGGTACTTGGACTATCTAGCTTACCTAGCAGGCACTTGGATTATGAAGGATCCCTAGCGGGCACTTGGACTATGTAGGTTACCTAGTGGGCACTTGAACTATCTAAGTTAACGAACGGGCACTTGGAATATGCAGGTAAGCTAGCGGGCACTTGGAGTGTCTAGGTTACCTACCGGGCACTTGGACTTCTAGGTTAACGAACGGGCACTTGGACTATGTAGGTTGCTTAGCGGGCATTTGGACTATCTAGGTTAGGTAAGGGGCTCTTTGAGTATCTAGGTCACCTAGCGGGAACTTGGACAATGTAAGTTACCTAGGGGGCACTTGGACTATCTAGGTTACATAACGGGCACTTTGACTATCTAGGTTACATAGCGGGCACTTGGACTATGTAGGTTAACTAGCGAGCACTTGGACTCTAGGTTACCTAGCAGGCACTTGGACTATCTAGGTTATCTATCGGGCCCTTGGACTATGTAGTTTTCCAAGCGGGCCCTTGGACTATCTAGGTTAACGAACGGGCACTTAAATATGTAGGTAACCTAGCGGGCACTTGGACAGTCTAGGTTACCTAGCGGGCAATTGGACTATCTAAGTTAACGAACGGGCACTTGGACTATGTAGGTAACCTAGTGGACACTTGGACAGTCTAGATTACCAGGCGGGAAATTGGGCTCTCTAGGTTAAGGAACGGGCACTTGGACTATCTAGGTTACCTAGCGGCACTGGGATTATGTAAGTTACCTAGCGGGCACGTGGACTATCTAGGTTAACTAGCGGAGCTTGGACTATGTAGGTTAACTAGTGGGCACTTGGACTATGTAAGTCCCCTAGTGGGCACTTGGACTATCTAGGTTAACTAACGGGCACTAGGACTATCTAGGTTAACTAGCGGGCACTTGGACTATCTAGGTTACCTAGCAGGCACTTGGATTATGAAGGATCCCTAGCGGGCACTTGGACTATCTAGGTTACCTAGCGGGCACGTGGACTATGTAGGTTTACTAGTGGACACTTGCACGATCCAGGTTAACTAGCGGTCCCTTGCACTACGTAGGTTAACTAGCGGGCCCATGGATTATGTAGGTTTACTAGCAGGCACTTGGACTATCTAGGTTAACTAGCGGGCACATGGACTATGTAGTTTTCCTAGCGGGCATTTGGACTATTTAGGTTACCATCGGGAACTTGGACTATGTAGGTTACCTAGCGGGCACTTGGACTATCTAGGTTACCTAGCAGGCACTTTGACTATCTAGGTTAACTAACGGGCACTTGGACTATGTAGGTTAACTAGCCGACCTTGGACCATGTACATACCCTAGCGCACACTTGGACTATCTAGGTTAACTAACGGGCACTAGGACTATCTAGGTCAACTAGCGGGCACTTGGAATATCTAGGTTACCTAGCAGGCATTTGGATTAAGAAGGATCCTTAACGGGCACTTGGACTATCTAGGTTACCTAGCGGGCACTTGGATTATGTAGGTTAACTAGCGGACACTTGCACGATCTAGGTTAACTAGCGGGCCCATGGATTATGTAGGTTTACTAGCGGGCATTTGGACTATTTAGGTTACCAAACGGGAACTTGGACTATGTAGGTTACCTAGCGGGCAGTTTGACTATCTAGGTTAACTAACGGGCACTTGGACTATGTAGGTTGCCTAGCGGGCCCTTGGACTATGTAGGTTCCCTAGCGGGCACTTGGATTATGTAGGTTCCCTATCGGGCACTTGGATTATGTAGGTTCCCTATCGGGCACTTGGACTATGTAGGTTACCTAGCGGGCACTTGGACAGTCTAGGTTACCTAGCGGGCACTTGGACTATCTAGGTTAACGAATGGGCACTTGGACTATGTAGGTAACCTAGCGGACACTTGGGCAGTCTAGGTTACCTAGCGGGCAATTGGACTATCTAGGTTAAGGAACGGGCACTTGGACTATCTAGGTTACCTAGCGGCACTTGGACTATGTAAGTTACCTAGCGGGCACTTGGACTATCTACCTTAACTAGCGGACCTTGGACTATGTAGGTTAACTAGTGGGCACTTGGACTATGTAAGTCCCCTAGTGGGCACTTGGACTATCTAGGTTAACTAACGGGCACTAAGACTATCTAGGTTAACTAGCGGGCACTTGGACTATCTAGGTTACCTAACAGGCACTTGGATTATGAATGATCCCTTGCGGGCACTTGGACTATCTAGGTTACCTAGCGGGCACGTGGACTATGTAGGTTAACTAGCGGACACTTGCACGATCTAGGTTAACTAGCGGGCCCTTGCACTATGTAGGTTAACTAGCGGGCCCATGGATTATGTAGGTTTACTAGCAGGCACTTGGACTATCTAGGTTAACTAGCGGGCACTTGGACTATGTAGTTTCCCTAGCGGGCATTTGGACTATTTAGGTTACCATCGGGAACTTGGACTATGTAGGTTACCTAGCGGGCACTTGGACTATCTAGGTTACCTATCAGGCACTTTGACTATGTAGGTTAACTAACGGGCACTTGGACTATGTAGGTTGCCTAGCGGGCACTTGGACTATGTAGGTTGCCTAGCGGGCACTTGGACTATGTAGGTTGCCTATTGGGCACTTGGATTATGTAGGTTCCCTATCGAGCACTTGGATTATGTAGGTTCCCAATCGGGCACTTGGACTATGTAGGTTAACTTGCGGGCACTTGGACTGTCTAGGTAACCCTGCGGGCACTTGGACTATATAGGTTAAAGAACGGGCACTTGGACTATGTAGGTAACCTAGCGGGCACTTGGACTGTCTAGGTTACCTAGCGGGCACTTTGACTATCTAGGTTAACAAACGGGCACTTGGACTATGTAGGTTACCAAGCGGGCACTTGGACTATGTAGGATCCCTATCAGACATTTGTACTACTTAGGTTAACTAGCGGGCACTTTGACTATCTAGGTTAACTAGCAGGCACTTGGACTATCTAGGCCAACTAGCGGGCCCTTGTACTATGTAGGTTAACTAGCGGGCACTTGGACTATCTAGGTTAACTAGCGGACCTTGGACTATGTAGGTAACTAGCGGGCCCTTGGACTATGTAGGTTAACTAGCGGGCACTTGGACTATCTAGGTTTCTTAGCAGGCTCTTGGACTATGTACATACCCTAGCGAGCACTTGGACTATCTAGGTTACATAGCGGGCACTTGGACTATGAAGGTTAACTAGCGAGCAATTGGACTCTAGGTTAACTAGCGGGCACTTGGACTATCTAGGTTACCTAGCGGGCACTTGGACTATGTAGGTTTCCTAGCGGGCACTTGGACTATCTAGGTTAACGAACGGGCACTAGGTCTATCTAGGTTAACTTGCGGCCACTTGGACTATCTAGGTTAGGTAACGGGCATTGGACTATCTAGGTTACCTAGCGGGCACTTGGACTATGTACGTCCTCTAGTGGGCAATTGGACTATCAAGGTTAACTAACGGGCACTAGGACTATCTAGGTTAACTAGCGGCCACTTGGACTATCTAGGTTACCTAGCAGACACTTGGATAATGAAGGATCCCTAGCGGGCAATTGGACAATCTAGTTTAACTAGCGGGCACTTGGACGGTCTAGGTTAAGTAGCGGGCACTTAGACTATCTAGGTCAACTAGCGGGCTCTTGTACTATGTAGGTTAACTAGCGGGCACTTGGACTATCTAAGTTAACTAGCGGACCTTGAACCATGTACATACCCTAGCGCCCACTTGGACTATCTAGGTTAACTAACGTGCACTAGGACTATCTAGGTTAACCAGCGGGTACTTGGACTATCTAGCTTACCTAGCAGGCACTTGGATTATGAAGGATCCCTAGCGGGCACTTGGACTATGTAGGTTACCTAGTGGGCACTTGAACTATCTAAGTTAACGAACGGGCACTTGGAATATGCAGGTAAGCTAGCGGGCACTTGGAGTGTCTAGGTTACCTACCGGGCACTTGGACTTCTAGGTTAACGAACGGGCACTTGGACTATGTAGGTTGCTTAGCGGGCATTTGGACTATCTAGGTTAGGTAAGGGGCTCTTTGAGTATCTAGGTCACCTAGCGGGAACTTGGACAATGTAAGTTACCTAGGGGGCACTTGGACTATCTAGGTTACATAACGGGCACTTTGACTATCTAGGTTACATAGCGGGCACTTGGACTATGTAGGTTAACTAGCGAGCACTTGGACTCTAGGTTACCTAGCAGGCACTTGGACTATCTAGGTTATCTATCGGGCCCTTGGACTATGTAGTTTTCCAAGCGGGCCCTTGGACTATCTAGGTTAACGAACGGGCACTTAAATATGTAGGTAACCTAGCGGGCACTTGGACAGTCTAGGTTACCTAGCGGGCAATTGGACTATCTAAGTTAACGAACGGGCACTTGGACTATGTAGGTAACCTAGTGGACACTTGGACAGTCTAGATTACCAGGCGGGAAATTGGGCTCTCTAGGTTAAGGAACGGGCACTTGGACTATCTAGGTTACCTAGCGGCACTGGGATTATGTAAGTTACCTAGCGGGCACGTGGACTATCTAGGTTAACTAGCGGAGCTTGGACTATGTAGGTTAACTAGTGGGCACTTGGACTATGTAAGTCCCCTAGTGGGCACTTGGACTATCTAGGTTAACTAACGGGCACTAGGACTATCTAGGTTAACTAGCGGGCACTTGGACTATCTAGGTTACCTAGCAGGCACTTGGATTATGAAGGATCCCTAGCGGGCACTTGGACTATCTAGGTTACCTAGCGGGCACGTGGACTATGTAGGTTTACTAGTGGACACTTGCACGATCCAGGTTAACTAGCGGTCCCTTGCACTACGTAGGTTAACTAGCGGGCCCATGGATTATGTAGGTTTACTAGCAGGCACTTGGACTATCTAGGTTAACTAGCGGGCACATGGACTATGTAGTTTTCCTAGCGGGCATTTGGACTATTTAGGTTACCATCGGGAACTTGGACTATGTAGGTTACCTAGCGGGCACTTGGACTATCTAGGTTACCTAGCAGGCACTTTGACTATCTAGGTTAACTAACGGGCACTTGGACTATGTAGGTTAACTAGCCGACCTTGGACCATGTACATACCCTAGCGCACACTTGGACTATCTAGGTTAACTAACGGGCACTAGGACTATCTAGGTCAACTAGCGGGCACTTGGAATATCTAGGTTACCTAGCAGGCATTTGGATTAAGAAGGATCCTTAACGGGCACTTGGACTATCTAGGTTACCTAGCGGGCACTTGGATTATGTAGGTTAACTAGCGGACACTTGCACGATCTAGGTTAACTAGCGGGCCCATGGATTATGTAGGTTTACTAGCAGGCACTTGGACTATATAGGTTAACTAGCGGGCACTTGGACTATGTAGTTTCCCTAGCGGGCATTTGGACTATTTAGGTTACCAAACGGGAACTTGGACTATGTAGGTTACCTAGCGGGCAGTTTGACTATCTAGGTTAACTAACGGGCACTTGGACTATGTAGGTTGCCTAGCGGGCCCTTGGACTATGTAGGTTCCCTAGCGGGCACTTGGATTATGTAGGTTCCCTATCGGGCACTTGGATTATGTAGGTTCCCTATCGGGCACTTGGACTATGTAGGTTACCTAGCGGGCACTTGGACAGTCTAGGTTACCTAGCGGGCACTTGGACTATCTAGGTTAACGAATGGGCACTTGGACTATGTAGGTAACCTAGCGGACACTTGGGCAGTCTAGGTTACCTAGCGGGCAATTGGACTATCTAGGTTAAGGAACGGGCACTTGGACTATCTAGGTTACCTAGCGGCACTTGGACTATGTAAGTTACCTAGCGGGCACTTGGACTATCTACCTTAACTAGCGGACCTTGGACTATGTAGGTTAACTAGTGGGCACTTGGACTATGTAAGTCCCCTAGTGGGCACTTGGACTATCTAGGTTAACTAACGGGCACTAAGACTATCTAGGTTAACTAGCGGGCACTTGGACTATCTAGGTTACCTAACAGGCACTTGGATTATGAATGATCCCTTGCGGGCACTTGGACTATCTAGGTTACCTAGCGGGCACGTGGACTATGTAGGTTAACTAGCGGACACTTGCACGATCTAGGTTAACTAGCGGGCCCTTGCACTATGTAGGTTAACTAGCGGGCCCATGGATTATGTAGGTTTACTAGCAGGCACTTGGACTATCTAGGTTAACTAGCGGGCACTTGGACTATGTAGTTTCCCTAGCGGGCATTTGGACTATTTAGGTTACCATCGGGAACTTGGACTATGTAGGTTACCTAGCGGGCACTTGGACTATCTAGGTTACCTATCAGGCACTTTGACTATGTAGGTTAACTAACGGGCACTTGGACTATGTAGGTTGCCTAGCGGGCACTTGGACTATGTAGGTTGCCTAGCGGGCACTTGGACTATGTAGGTTGCCTATTGGGCACTTGGATTATGTAGGTTCCCTATCGAGCACTTGGATTATGTAGGTTCCCAATCGGGCACTTGGACTATGTAGGTTAACTTGCGGGCACTTGGACTGTCTAGGTAACCCTGCGGGCACTTGGACTATATAGGTTAAAGAACGGGCACTTGGACTATGTAGGTAACCTAGCGGGCACTTGGACTGTCTAGGTTACCTAGCGGGCACTTTGACTATCTAGGTTACCAAACGGGCACTTGGACTATGTAGGTTACCAAGCGGGCACTTGGACTATGTAGGATCCCTATCGGACATTTGTACTACTTAGGTTAACTAGCGGGCACTTTGACTATCTAGGTTAACTAGCAGGCACTTGGACTATCTAGGCCAACTAGCGGGCCCTTGTACTATGTAGGTTAACTAGCGGGCACTTGGACTATCTAGGTTAACTAGCGGACCTTGGACTATGTAGGTAACTAGCGGGCCCTTGGACTATGTAGGTTAACTAGCGGGCACTTGGACTATCTAGGTTTCTTAGCAGGCTCTTGGACTATGTACATACCCTAGCGAGCACTTGGACTATCTAGGTTACATAGCGGGCACTTGGACTATGAAGGTTAACTAGCGAGCAATTGGACTCTAGGTTAACTAGCGGGCACTTGGACTATCTAGGTTACCTAGCGGGCACTTGGACTATGTAGGTTTCCTAGCGGGCACTTGGACTATCTAGGTTAACGAACGGGCACTAGGTCTATCTAGGTTAACTAGCGGCCACTTGGACTATCTAGGTTAGGTAACGGGCATTGGACTATCTAGGTTACCTAGCGGGCACTTGGACTATGTACGTCCCCTAGTGGGCAATTGGACTATCAAGGTTAACTAACGGGCACTAGGGCTATCTAGGTTAACTAGCGGCCACTTGGACTATCTAGGTTACCTAGCAGACACTTGGATAATGAAGGATCCCTAGCGGGCAATTGGACAATCTAGTTTAACTAGCGGGCACTTGGACGATCTAGGTTAACTGCGGGCACATGGACTATCAAAGTTAACAAGTGAGCCCTTTGATTTTGTAGGTTAACTAGCAGGCCCTTACACTATCTAGGTTATCTAGCAGGCACTTTGACTATCTAGGTTAAGTAACGGGCACTTGGACTATGTAGGTTGCCTAGTGGGCACTTGGACTATGTAGGTTCCCTAGCGGGCACTTGGATTATGTAGGCTCCCTATCGGGCACTTGGACTATGTAGGTTACCTAGCGGACACTTGAACTATGTAGGATCCCTATAGGACATTTGTACTACTTAGGTTAACTAGCGGGCACTTTGACTATCTAGGTTATCTAGCGGGCACTTGGACTATCTAGGTCAACTAGCGGGCCCTTGTACTATGTAGGTTAACTAGTGGGCACTTGGACTATCTAGGTTAACTAGCCGACCTTGGACCATGTACAAACCCTAGCGCGCACTTGGACTATCTAGGTTAACTAACGGGCACTAGGATTATCTAGGTCAACTAGCGGGCACTTGGAATATCTAGGTTACCTAGCAGGCATTTGGATTAAGAAGGATCCTTAACGGGCACTTGGACTATCTAGGTTACCTAGCGGGCACTTGGATTATGTAGGTTAACTAGCGGACACTTGCACGATCTAGGTTAACTAGCGGGCCCATGGATTATGTAGGTTTACTAGCAGGCACTTGGACTATATAGGTTAACTAGCGGGCACTTGGACTATGTAGTTTCCCTAGCGGGCATTTGGACTATTTAGGTTACCAAACGGGAACTTGGACTATGTAGGTTACCTAGCGGGCAGTTTGACTATCTAGGTTAACTAACGGGCACTTGGACTATGTAGGTTGCCTAGCGGGCCCTTGGACTATGTAGGTTCCCTAGCGGGCTCTTGGATTATGTAGGTTCCCTATCGGGCACTTGGATTATGTAGGTTCCCTATCGGGCACTTGGACTATGTAGGTTACCTAGCGGGCACTTGAACTATGTAGGATCCCTATCGGACATTTGTACTACTTAGGTTAACTAGCGGGCACTTTGACTATCTAGGTAAAGTAGCGGGCACTTAGACTATCTATGTCAACTAGCGGGCTCTTGTACTATGTAGGTTAACTAGCGGGCACTTGGACTATCTAAGTTAACTAGCGGACCTTGAACCATGTACATACCCTAGGGCCCACTTGGACTATCTAGGTTAACTAACGTGCACTAGGACTATCTAGGTTAACCAGCGGGTACTTGGACTATCTAGCTTACCTAGCAGGCACTTGGATTATGAAGGATCCCTAGCGGGCACTTGGACTATGTAGGTTACCTAGTGGGCACTTCGACTATCTAAGTTAACGAACGGGCACTTGGAATATGCAGGTAACCTAGCGGGCACTTGGAGAGTCTAGGTTACCTAGCGGGCACTTGGACTTCTAGGTTAACGAACGGGCACTTGGACTATGTAGGTTGCTTAGCGGGCATTTGGACTATCTAGGTTAGGTAAGGGGCTCTTTGAGTATCTAGGTCACCTAGCGGGAACTTGGACAATGTAAGTTACCTAGGGGGCACTTGGACTATCTAGGTTACATAACGGGCACTTTGACTATCTAGGTTACATAGCGGGCACTTGGACTATGTAGGTTAACTAGCGAGCACTTGGACTCTAGGTTACCTAGCAGGCACTTGGACTATCTAGGTTATCTATCGGGCCCTTGGACTATGTAGTTTTCCAAGCGGGCACTTGGACTATCTAGGTTAACGAACGGGCACTTAAATATGTAGGTAACCTAGCGGGCACTTGGACAGTCTAGGTTACCTAGCGGGCAATTGGACTATCTAAGTTAACGAACGGGCACTTGGACTATGTAGCTAACCTAGTTGACACTTGGACAGTCTAGATTACCAGAGCGGGAAATTGGGCTATCTAGGTTAAGGAACGGGCACTTGGACTATCTAGGTTACCTAGCGGCACTGGGACTATGTAAGTTACCTAGCGGGCACTTGGACTATCTAGGTTAACTAGCGGAGCTTGGACTATGTAGGTTAACTAGTGGGCACTTGGACTATGTAAGTCCCCTAGTGGGCACTTGGACTATCTAGGTTAACTAACGGGCACTAGGACTATCTAGGTTAACTAGCGGGCACTTGGACTATCTAGGTTACCTAGCAGGCACTTGGATTATGAAGGATCCCTAGCGGGCACTTGGACTATCTAGGTTACCTAGCGGGCACGTGGACTATGTAGGTTTACTAGTGGACACTTGCACGATCTAGGTTAACTAGCGTTCCCTTGCACTACGTAGGTTAACTAGCGGGCCCATGGATTATGTAGGTTTACTAGCAGGCACTTGGACTATCTAGGTTAACTAGCGGGCACTTGGACTATGTAGTTTTCCTAGCGGGCATTTGGACTATTTAGGTTACCATCGGGAACTTGGACTATGTAGGTTACCTAGCGGGCACTTGGACTATCTAGGTTACCTATCAGGCACTTTGACTATGTAGGTTAACTAACGGGCACTTGGACTATGTAGGTTGCCTAGCGGGCACTTGGACTATGTAGGTTGCCTAGCGGGCACTTGGATTATGTAGGTTCCCTATCGGGCACTTGGATTATGTAGGTTCCCTATCGTGCACTTGGACTATGTAGGTTAACTAGCGGGCACTTGGACTGTCTAGGTAACCTAGCGGGCACTTGGACTATCTAGGTTAGAGAACCGGCACTTGGACTATGTAGGTAACCTAGCGGGCACTTGGACTGTCTAGGTTACCTAGCGGGCATTTTGATTATCTAGGTTAACGAACGGGCACTTGGACTATGTAGGTTACCAAGCGGGCACTTGGACTATGTAGGATCCATATCGGACATTTGTACTATTTAGGTTAACTAGCGGGCACTTTGACTATCTAGGTTAACTAGCAGGCACTTAGATTATCTAGGCCAACTAATGGGCCCTTGTTCTATGTAGGTTAACTAGCGGGCACGTGGACTATCTAGGTTAACTAGCGTACCATGGACTATGTAGTTTAACAAGCGGGCCCTAGCACTATGTAGGTTAACTAGCGGGCCCATGGATTATGTTGGTTTACTAGCAGGCACTTGGACTATCTAGGTTAACTAGCGGGCACTTGGACTATGTAGTTTCCCTAGCGGGCATTTGGACTATTTAGGTTACCAAGCGGGAACTTGGACTATGTAGGTTACCTAGCAGGCACTTTGACTATCTAGGTTAAATAACGGGCACTTGGACTATCTAGGTTAACTAACGGGCACTTTGACTATGTAGGTTGCCTAGCGGGCACTTGGACTATGTAGGGTCCCTAGCGGGCACTTTGACTATCTAGGTTAACGAAGGGGCACTTGGACTTTGTAAGATCCCTATCGGACATTTGTACTACTTAGGTTAACCAGCGGGAACTTTGAATATCTAGGTTAACTAGCAGACACTTGGACTATCTAGGCCAACTAGCGGGCCCTTGTACTATGTAGGTTAACAAGCGGGCCCTTGCACTATGTAGGTTAGCTAGCGGGCCCATGGATTATGTAGGTTTACTAGCAGGCACTTGGACTATCTAGGTTAACTAGCGGGCACTTGGACTATGTAGTTTCCCTAGCGGGCATTTGGACTATTTAGGTTACCAAGCGGGAACTTGGACTAAGTAGGTTACCAAGCGGGCACTTGGACTATCTAGCTTACCTATCAGGCACTTTGACTATCTAGGTTAACTAACGGGCACTTGGACTATGTAGGTTGCCTAGCGGGCACTTGGACTATGTAGGTTCCCTAGCGGGCACTTGGATTACGTAGGTTCCCTATCGGGCACTTGGATTACATAGGTTCCCTATCGGGCACTTGGACTATGTAGGTTAACTAGCGGGCACTTGAACTGTCTAGGTAACCTAGCGGGCAATTGGACTATCTAGGTTAAAGAACGGGCACTTGGACTATGAAGGTAACCTAGCGGGCACTTGGATTGTCTAGGTTACCTAGTGGGCACTTCGACTATCTAGGTTAACGAATGGGCACTTGGACTATGTAGGTTAACTAGGCGACCTTGGACTATGTAGGTTAACTAGTGGGCACTTGGACTATGTAAGTCCCCTAGTGGGCACTTGGACTATCTAGGTTAACTAACGGGCACTAGGACTATCTAGGTTAACTCGCGGGCACTTGGACTATCTAGGTTACCTAGCAGGCACTTGGATTATGAAGGATCCCTAGCGGGCACTTGGACTATCTAGGTTACCTAGCGGGCACGTGGACTATGTAGGTTAACTAGTGGACACTTGCACGATCTAGGTTAACTAGCGGGCCCTTGGATTATGTAGGTTAACTAGCGGGCCCATGGATTATGTAGGTTTACTAGCAGGCACTTGGACTATCTAGGTTAACTAGCGGGCACTTGGACTATGTAGGTTACCTAGCGGGCACTTGGACTATGTAAGATCCCTATCGGACATTTGTACTACTTAGGTTAACTAGCGGGCACTTTGAATATCAAGGTTAACTAGCAGACACTTGGACTATCTAGGCCAACTAGCGGGCCCTTGTACTATGTAGGTTAACAAGCGGGCCTTTGCACTATGTATGTTAGCTAAAGGGCCCATGGATTATGCAGGTTTACTCCAGACACTTGTACTATCTAGGTTAACTAGCGGGCACTTGGACTATGTAGTTTCCCTAGCGGGCATTTGGACTATTTAGGTTACCAAGCGGGAACATGGACTATGTAGGTTGCCTAGTGGGCACTTGTACTATCTAGGTTACCTAGCAGGCACTTTGACTATCTAGGTTAACTAACGGGCACTTGGACTATGCAGGTTGCCTAGCGGGCACTTGGACTATGTAGGTTCCCTAGCGGGCACTTGGATTATGTAGGTTCCTTATCGGGCTCTTGGATTACGTAGGTTCCCTATCGGGCACTTGGACTATGTAGGTTAACTAGCGGGCACTTGAACTGTCTAGGTAACCTAGCGGGCAATTGGACTATCTAGGTTAAAGAACGGGCACTTGGACTATGTAGGTAACCTAGCGGGCACTTGGATTGTCTAGGTTACCTAGCGGGCACTTGGACTATGTAAGATCCCTATCGGACATTTGTAATACTTAGGTTAACTAGCGGGCATTTTGACTATCTAGGTCAACTAGCGGACCTTGGACTATGTAGGTTAACTAGCGGGCACTTGGACTATCTAGGTTTCCTAGCAGGCACTTGGACTATGTACATACCTTAGCGAGCACTTGGACTATGTAGGTTCCCTAGTGGGCACATGGACTATCTAGGTTAACTAGCGGCCACTTGGACTATCTAGGTTACCTAGCAGGCACTTGGATTATGAAGGATCCCTAGCGGGCACTTGGACAATCTAGTTTAACTAGCGGGCACTTGGACGATCTACGTTAACTAGCGAGCATTTGGACTATCAAAGTTAACAAGTGAGCCCTTGGATTTTGTAGCTTAACTAGCGGGCCCTTGGACTATCTAGGTGACCTAGCGGGCACTCGGAGTATATAGGTTACCTAGCGGGCACATGGACTATGTAGGTTACCTAGTGGGCACTTGGACGATCTAAGTTAACGAATGGGCAATTGGAATATGCAGGTAACCTAGCGGGCACTTGGACTCTCTAGGTTACCTAGCGGGCACGTGGACTTCTAGGTTAACGAACGGGCACTTGGACTATGTAGGTTGCTTAGCGGGCACTTGGACTATATAGGTTAGGTAACGGGCACTTGGACTATCTAGGTTACCTAGCTGGAACTTGGACAATGTAAGTTACCTACCGGGCACTTGGACTATCTAGGTTACCTAACGGGCACTTTGACTATCTAGGTTACATAGCGGGCACTTGGACTATGTAGGTTAACGAGCGAGCACTTGGATTATGAAGGATCCCTAGCGGGCACTTGGACTTTCTAGGTTACCTAGCAGGCACGTGGACTATGTAGGTTAACTAGCGGACACTTGCACGATCTAGTTTAACTAGCGGCCCTTGCCCTCTGTAGGTTAACTAGCGGGCCCTTGGATTATGCAGGTTTAATAGCAGGAACTTGGACTATCTAAGTTAACTAGCAGGCACTTGGACTATGTAGTTTCCCTAGCGGGCATTTGACTATTTAGGTTACCATCGGGAACTTGGACTATGTAGGTTACCTAGCGGGCAATTGGACTATGTAGGATCCCTATCGGACATTTGTACTACGTAGGTTAACTAGCGGGCACTTTGACTATCTAGGTTAACTAGCAGGCACTTGGACTATCTAGGCCAACTAGCGGGCCCTTGTACTATGTAGGTTAACTAGCGGGCACGTGGACTATCTAGGTTAACTAGCGGACCTTGGACTATGTAGCTTAACTAGCGGGCCCTTGGGCTATGTAGGTTAACTAGCGGGCACTTGGACTATCTAGGTTTCCTACCAGGCACTCGGACTATGTACATACCCTAGTGCGCACTTGGACTATCTAGGTTACCTAGCGGGAACTTGGACTATGTACGTCCCCTAGTGGGCACTTGGACTATCTAGGTTAACTAACGGGCACTAGGACTATCTAGGTCAACTAGCGGGCTCTTGTACTATGTAGGTTAACTAGCGGGCACTTGGACTATCTAGGTTAACTAATGGACCTTGGGCTATGTAGGTTAACTAGCGCGCACTTGGACTATCTAGGTTAACTAACGGGCACTAGGACTATCTAGGTTAACCAGCGGGCACTTGGACTATCTAGGTTACCTAGCAGGCATTTGGAGTATGAAGGATCCCTAGCGGGCACTTGGACTATGTAGGTTACCTAGTGGGCACTTGGACTATCTAAGTTAACGAACGGGCACTTGGAATATGCAGGTAACCTAGCGGGCACTTGGAGTGTCTAGGTTACCTAGCGGGCACTTGGACTTCTAGGTTAACGAACGGGCACTTGGACTATGTAGGTTGCTTACCTGGCATTTGGACTATCTAGGTTAGGTAACGGGCACTTTGAGTATCTAGGTCACCTAGTGGGAACTTGGACAATGTAAGTTACCTAGGAGACACTTGGACTATCTAGGTTACCTAACGGGCACTTTGACTATCTAGGTTACATAGCGGGCACTTGGACTATGTAGGTTAACTAGCGAGCACTTGGACTCTAGGTTACCTAGCAGGCACTTGGACTATCTAGGTTACCTAGCAGGCACTTGGATTATGAAGGATCCCTAGAGGGCACTTGGACTATCTAGGTTACCTAGCGGGCACGTGGACTATGTAGGTTAACTAGTGGACACTTGCATGATCTAGGTTAACTAGCGGCCCCTTGCACTATGTAGGTTAACTAGCGGGCCCATGGATTATGTAGGTTTACTAGCAGGCACTTGGACTATCTAGGTTAACTAGCGGGCACTTGGACTATGTAGTTTTCCTAGCGGGCATTTGGACTATTTAGGTTACCATCGGGAACTTGGACTATGTAGGTTACCTAGCGGGCACTTGGACTATCTAGGTTACCTAGCAGGCACTTTGACTATCTAAGTTAACTAACGGGCACTTGGACTATGTAGGTTGCCTAGCGGGCACTTGGACTATGTAGGTTGCCTAGCGGGCACTTGGATTATGTAGGTTCCCTATCGGGCACTTGGATTATGTAGGTTCCCTATCGTGCACTTGGACTATGTAGGTTAACTAGCGGTCACTTGGACTGTCTAGGTAACCTAGCGGGCACTTGGACTATCTAGGTTAAAGAACCGGCACTTGGACTATGTAGGTAACCTAGCGGGCACTAGGACTGTCTAGGTTACCTAGCGGGCACTTTGATTATCTAGGTTAACGAACGGGCACTTGGACTATGTAGGTTACCTACCGGGCACTTGGACTATGTAGGATCCCTATCGGACATTTGTACTATTTAGGTTAACTAGCGGGCACTTTGACTATCTAGGTTAACTAGCAGGCACTTAGACTATCTAGGCCAACTAGAGGGCCCTTGTACTATGTAGGTTAACTAGCGGGCACGTGGACTATCTAGGTTAACTAGCGGACCTTGGACTATGTAGTTTAACAAGCGGCCCTTCCACTATGTAGGTTAACTGGCGGGTCCATGGATTATGTAGGTTTACTAGCAGGCACATGGACTATCTAGGTTAACTAGCGAGCACTTGGACTATGTAGTTTCCCTAGCGGGCATTTGGACTATTTAGGTTACCAAGCGGGAACTTGGACTATGTAGGTTACCTAGCAGGCACTTTGACTATCTAGGTTAACTAACGGGCACTTGGACTATCTAGGTTAACTAACGGGCACTTGGACTATGTAGGTTGCCTAGCGGGCACTTTGACTATCTAGGTTAACGAATGGGCACTTGGACTATGTAGGTTACCTAGCGAGCACTTGGATTATGTAAGATCCCTATTGGATATTTGTACTACTTAGGTTAACTAGCGGGCACTTTGAATATCTAGGTTAACTAGCAGACACTTGGACTATCTAGGCCAACTAGCGGGCCCTTGTACTATGTAGGTTAACAAGCGGGCCCTTGCACTATGTAGGTTAGTTAGCGGGCCCATGGATTATGTACGTTTACTAGCAGGCACTTGGACTATCTAGGTTAACTAGCGGGCACTCGGACTATGTAGTTTCCCTAGCGGGCATTTGGACTATGTAGGTTACCAAGCGGGAACTTGGACTATATAGGTTACCTAGCGGGCACTTGGACTATCTAGGTTACCTAGCAGGCACTTTGACTATCTAGGTTAACTAACGGGCACTTGGACAATGTAGGTTGCCTATCGGGCACTTGGACTATGTAGGTTCCCTAGCGGGCACTTGGATTATGTAGGTTCACTATCGGGCACTTGGATTACGTAGGTTCCCTATCGGGCACTTGGACTATGTAGGTTAACTAGCGGGCACTTGAACTGTCTAGGTAACCTAGCGGGCAATTGGACTATCTAGGTTAAAGAACGGGCACTTGGACTATGTAGGTAACCTAGCGGGCACTTGGATTGTCTAGGTTACCTAGCGGCCACTTTGACTATCTAGGTTAACGAATGGGCACTTGGACTATGTAGGTTACCTAGCGGGCACTTGGACTATGTAAGATCCCTATCGGACATTTGTACTACTTAGGTTAACTAGCGGGCACTTTGACTATCTAGGTCAACTAGCGGACCTTGGACTATGTAGGTTAACTAGCGGGCACTTGGACTATCTAGGTTTCCTAGCAGGCACTTGGACTATGTACATACCTTAGCGAGCACTTGGACTATCTAGGTTACCTCGCGGGCACTTGGAATATGTACGTCCCCTAGTGGGCAATTGGACTATCTAGGTTAACTAACGGGCACTAGGACTATCTAGGTTAACTAGCGGCCACTTGGACTATCTAGGTTACCTAGCAGGCCCTTGGATTGTGAAGGATCCCTAGCGGGCACTTGGACAATCTAGTTTAACTAGCGGGCACTTGGACGATCTAGGTTCACTAGCGGGCACTTGGACTATCAAAGTTAACAAGTGAGCCCTTCGATTTTGTAGGTTAACTAGCGGGCCCTTGGACTATCTAGGTGACCTAGCGGGCACTTGGACTATATAGGTTACCTAGCGGGCACATGTACTATGTAGGTTACCTAGTGGGCACTTGGACGATCTAAGTAAACGAATGGGCACTTGGAATATGCAGGTAACCTAGCGGGCACTTGGACTGTCTAGGTTACCTAGCGGGCTCGTGGACTTCTAGGTTAACGAACGGGCACTTGGACTATGTAGGTTGCTTAGCGGGCACTTGGACTATATAGGTTAGGTAACGGGCACTTGGACTATCTAGGTTACCTAGCTGGAACTTGGACAATGTAAGTTACCTACCGGGCACTTGGACTATCTAGGTTACCTAACGGGCACTTTGACTATCTAGGTTACATAGCGGGCACTTGGACTATGTAGGTTAACTAGCGAGCACTTGGATTATGAAGGATCCCTAGCGGGCCCTTGTACTTTCTAGGTTACCTAGCAGGCACGTGGACTATGTAGGTTAACTAGCGGACACTTGCACGTTCTAGTTTAACTAGCGGCTCTTGCACTCTGTAGGTTAACTAGCGGGCCCTTGGATTATGCAGGTTTAATAGCAGGAACTTGGACTATCTAGGTTAACTAGCAGGCACTTGGACTATGTAGTTTCCCTAGCGGGCATTTGACTATTTAGGTTACCATCGGGAACTTGGACTGTTTAGGTTACCAAACGGGAACTTGGACTATGTAGGTTACCTAGCGGGCACTTGGACTATCTAGGTTACCTAGCAGGCACTTTGACTATCTAGGTTAACTAACGGGCACTTGGACTATGTAGGCTGCCTAGCGGGCACTTGAACTATGTAGGTTCCCTAGCGGGCACTTGGATTATGTAGGTTCCCTATCGGGCACTTGGATTATGTAGGTTCCCTATCGGGCACTTGGACTATGTAGGTTACCTAGCGGGCACTTGAACTATGTAGGATCCCTATCGGACATTTGTACTACTTAGGTTAACTAGCGGGCAATTTGACTATCTAGGTTAAATAGCGGGCACTTGGACTATCTAGGTCAACTAGCGGGCTCTTGTACTATGAAGGTTAACTAGCGGGCACTTGGACTATCTAGGTTAACTAATGGACCTTGGGCTATGTAGGTTAACTAGCGCGCACTTGGACTATCTAGGTTAACTAACGGGCACTAGGACTATCTAGGTTAACCAGCGGGCACTTGGACTATCTAGGTTACCTAGCAGGCATTTGGAGTATGAAGGATCCCTAGCGGGCACTTGGACTATGTAGATTACCTAGTGGGCACTTGGACTATCTAAGTTAACGAACGGGCACTTGGAATATGCAGGTAACCTAGCGGGCACTTGGAGTGTCTAGGTTACCTAGCGGGCACTTGGACTTCTAGGTTAACGAACGGGCACTTGGACTATGTAGGTTGCTTACCTGGCATTTGGACTATCTAGGTTAGGTAACGGGCACTTTGAGTATCTAGGTCACCTAGTGGGAACTTGGACAATGTAAGTTACCTAGGAGACACTTGGACTATCTAGGTTACCTAACGGGCACTTTGACTATCTAGGTTACATAGCGGGCACTTGGACTATGTAGGTTAACTAGCGAGCACTTGGACTCTAGGTTACCTAGCAGGCACTTGGACTATCTAGGTTACCTAGCAGGCACTTGGATTATGAAGGATCCCTAGAGGGCACTTGGACTATCTAGGTTACCTAGCGGGCACGTGGACTATGTAGGTTAACTAGTGGACACTTGCATGATCTAGGTTAACTAGCGGCCCCTTGCACTATGTAGGTTAACTAGCGGGCCCATGGATTATGTAGGTTTACTAGCAGGCACTTGGACTATCTAGGTTAACTAGCGGGCACTTGGACTATGTAGTTTTCCTAGCGGGCATTTGGACTATTTAGGTTACCATCGGGAACTTGGACTATGTAGGTTACCTAGCGGGCACTTGGACTATCTAGGTTACCTAGCAGGCACTTTGACTATCTAAGTTAACTAACGGGCACTTGGACTATGTAGGTTGCCTAGCGGGCACTTGGACTATGTAGGTTGCCTAGCGGGCACTTGGATTATGTAGGTTCCCTATCGGGCACTTGGATTATGTAGGTTCCCTATCGTGCACTTGGACTATGTAGGTTAACTAGCGGTCACTTGGACTGTCTAGGTAACCTAGCGGGCACTTGGACTATCTAGGTTAAAGAACCGGCACTTGGACTATGTAGGTAACCTAGCGGGCACTAGGACTGTCTAGGTTACCTAGCGGGCACTTTGATTATCTAGGTTAACGAACGGGCACTTGGACTATGTAGGTTACCTACCGGGCACTTGGACTATGTAGGATCCCTATCGGACATTTGTACTATTTAGGTTAACTAGCGGGCACTTTGACTATCTAGGTTAACTAGCAGGCACTTAGACTATCTAGGCCAACTAGAGGGCCCTTGTACTATGTAGGTTAACTAGCGGGCACGTGGACTATCTAGGTTAACTAGCGGACCTTGGACTATGTAGTTTAACAAGCGGCCCTTCCACTATGTAGGTTAACTGGCGGGTCCATGGATTATGTAGGTTTACTAGCAGGCACATGGACTATCTAGGTTAACTAGCGAGCACTTGGACTATGTAGTTTCCCTAGCGGGCATTTGGACTATTTAGGTTACCAAGCGGGAACTTGGACTATGTAGGTTACCTAGCAGGCACTTTGACTATCTAGGTTAACTAACGGGCACTTGGACTATCTAGGTTAACTAACGGGCACTTGGACTATGTAGGTTGCCTAGCGGGCACTTTGACTATCTAGGTTAACGAATGGGCACTTGGACTATGTAGGTTACCTAGCGAGCACTTGGATTATGTAAGATCCCTATTGGATATTTGTACTACTTAGGTTAACTAGCGGGCACTTTGAATATCTAGGTTAACTAGCAGACACTTGGACTATCTAGGCCAACTAGCGGGCCCTTGTACTATGTAGGTTAACAAGCGGGCCCTTGCACTATGTAGGTTAGTTAGCGGGCCCATGGATTATGTACGTTTACTAGCAGGCACTTGGACTATCTAGGTTAACTAGCGGGCACTCGGACTATGTAGTTTCCCTAGCGGGCATTTGGACTATGTAGGTTACCAAGCGGGAACTTGGACTATATAGGTTACCTAGCGGGCACTTGGACTATCTAGGTTACCTAGCAGGCACTTTGACTATCTAGGTTAACTAACGGGCACTTGGACAATGTAGGTTGCCTATCGGGCACTTGGACTATGTAGGTTCCCTAGCGGGCACTTGGATTATGTAGGTTCACTATCGGGCACTTGGATTACGTAGGTTCCCTATCGGGCACTTGGACTATGTAGGTTAACTAGCGGGCACTTGAACTGTCTAGGTAACCTAGCGGGCAATTGGACTATCTAGGTTAAAGAACGGGCACTTGGACTATGTAGGTAACCTAGCGGGCACTTGGATTGTCTAGGTTACCTAGCGGCCACTTTGACTATCTAGGTTAACGAATGGGCACTTGGACTATGTAGGTTACCTAGCGGGCACTTGGACTATGTAAGATCCCTATCGGACATTTGTACTACTTAGGTTAACTAGCGGGCACTTTGACTATCTAGGTCAACTAGCGGACCTTGGACTATGTAGGTTAACTAGCGGGCACTTGGACTATCTAGGTTTCCTAGCAGGCACTTGGACTATGTACATACCTTAGCGAGCACTTGGACTATCTAGGTTACCTCGCGGGCACTTGGAATATGTACGTCCCCTAGTGGGCAATTGGACTATCTAGGTTAACTAACGGGCACTAGGACTATCTAGGTTAACTAGCGGCCACTTGGACTATCTAGGTTACCTAGCAGGCCCTTGGATTGTGAAGGATCCCTAGCGGGCACTTGGACAATCTAGTTTAACTAGCGGGCACTTGGACGATCTAGGTTCACTAGCGGGCACTTGGACTATCAAAGTTAACAAGTGAGCCCTTCGATTTTGTAGGTTAACTAGCGGGCCCTTGGACTATCTAGGTGACCTAGCGGGCACTTGGACTATATAGGTTACCTAGCGGGCACATGTACTATGTAGGTTACCTAGTGGGCACTTGGACGATCTAAGTAAACGAATGGGCACTTGGAATATGCAGGTAACCTAGCGGGCACTTGGACTGTCTAGGTTACCTAGCGGGCTCGTGGACTTCTAGGTTAACGAACGGGCACTTGGACTATGTAGGTTGCTTAGCGGGCACTTGGACTATATAGGTTAGGTAACGGGCACATGGACTATCTAGGTTACCTAGCTGGAACTTGGACAATGTAAGTTACCTACCGGGCACTTGGACTATCTAGGTTACCTAACGGGCACTTTGACTATCTAGGTTACATAGCGGGCACTTGGACTATGTAGGTTAACTAGCGAGCACTTGGATTATGAAGGATCCCTAGCGGGCCCTTGTACTTTCTAGGTTACCTAGCAGGCACGTGGACTATGTAGGTTAACTAGCGGACACTTGCACGTTCTAGTTTAACTAGCGGCTCTTGCACTCTGTAGGTTAACAAGCGGGCCCTTGGATTATGCAGGTTTAATAGCAGGAACTTGGACTATCTAGGTTAACTAGCAGGCACTTGGACTATGTAGTTTCCCTAGCGGGCATTTGACTATTTAGGTTACCATCGGGAACTTGGACTGTTTAGGTTACCAAACGGGAACTTGGACTATGTAGGTTACCTAGCGGGCACTTGGACTATCTAGGTTACCTAGCAGGCACTTTGACTATCTAGGTTAACTAACGGGCACTTGGACTATGTAGGCTGCCTAGCGGGCACTTGAACTATGTAGGTTCCCTAGCGGGCACTTGGATTATGTAGGTTCCCTATCGGGCACTTGGATTATGTAGGTTCCCTATCGGGCACTTGGACTATGTAGGTTACCTAGCGGGCACTTGAACTATGTAGGATCCCTATCGGACATTTGTACTACTTAGGTTAACTAGCGGGCAATTTGACTATCTAGGTTAAATAGCGGGCACTTGGACTATCTAGGTCAACAAGCGGGCTCTTGTACTATGAAGGTTAACTAGCGGGCACTTGGACTATCTAGGTTAACTAATGGACCTTGGGCTATGTAGGTTAACTAGCGCGCACTTGGACTATCTAGGTTAACTAACGGGCACTAGGACTATCTAGGTTAACCAGCGGGCACTTGGACTATCTAGGTTACCTAGCAGGCATTTGGAGTATGAAGGATCCCTAGCGGGCACTTGGACTATGTAGATTACCTAGTGGGCACTTGGACTATCTAAGTTAACGAACGGGCACTTGGAATATGCAGGTAACCTAGCGGGCACTTGGAGTGTCTAGGTTACCTAGCGGGCACTTGGACTTCTAGGTTAACGAACGGGCACTTGGACTATGTAGGTTGCTTACCTGGCATTTGGACTATCTAGGTTAGGTAACGGGCACTTTGAGTATCTAGGTCACCTAGTGGGAACTTGGACAATGTAAGTTACCTAGGAGACACTTGGACTATCTAGGTTACCTAACGGGCACTTTGACTATCTAGGTTACATAGCGGGCACTTGGACTATGTAGGTTAACTAGCGAGCACTTGGACTCTAGGTTACCTAGCAGGCACTTGGACTATCTAGGTTACCTAGCAGGCACTTGGATTATGAAGGATCCCTAGAGGGCACTTGGACTATCTAGGTTACCTAGCGGGCACGTGGACTATGTAGGTTAACTAGTGGACACTTGCATGATCTAGGTTAACTAGCGGCCCCTTGCACTATGTAGGTTAACTAGCGGGCCCATGGATTATGTAGGTTTACTAGCAGGCACTTGGACTATCTAGGTTAACTAGCGGGCACTTGGACTATGTAGTTTTCCTAGCGGGCATTTGGACTATTTAGGTTACCATCGGGAACTTGGACTATGTAGGTTACCTAGCGGGCACTTGGACTATCTAGGTTACCTAGCAGGCACTTTGACTATCTAAGTTAACTAACGGGCACTTGGACTATGTAGGTTGCCTAGCGGGCACTTGGACTATGTAGGTTGCCTAGCGGGCACTTGGATTATGTAGGTTCCCTATCGGGCACTTGGATTATGTAGGTTCCCTATCGTGCACTTGGACTATGTAGGTTAACTAGCGGTCACTTGGACTGTCTAGGTAACCTAGCGGGCACTTGGACTATCTAGGTTAAAGAACCGGCACTTGGACTATGTAGGTAACCTAGCGGGCACTAGGACTGTCTAGGTTACCTAGCGGGCACTTTGATTATCTAGGTTAACGAACGGGCACTTGGACTATGTAGGTTACCTACCGGGCACTTGGACTATGTAGGATCCCTATCGGACATTTGTACTATTTAGGTTAACTAGCGGGCACTTTGACTATCTAGGTTAACTAGCAGGCACTTAGACTATCTAGGCCAACTAGAGGGCCCTTGTACTATGTAGGTTAACTAGCGGGCACGTGGACTATCTAGGTTAACTAGCGGACCTTGGACTATGTAGTTTAACAAGCGGCCCTTCCACTATGTAGGTTAACTGGCGGGTCCATGGATTATGTAGGTTTACTAGCAGGCACATGGACTATCTAGGTTAACTAGCGAGCACTTGGACTATGTAGTTTCCCTAGCGGGCATTTGGACTATTTAGGTTACCAAGCGGGAACTTGGACTATGTAGGTTACCTAGCAGGCACTTTGACAATCTAGGTTAACTAACGGGCACTTGGACTATCTAGGTTAACTAACGGGCACTTGGACTATGTAGGTTGCCTAGCGGGCACTTTGACTATCTAGGTTAACGAATGGGCACTTGGACTATGTAGGTTACCTAGCGAGCACTTGGATTATGTAAGATCCCTATTGGATATTTGTACTACTTAGGTTAACTAGCGGGCACTTTGAATATCTAGGTTAACTAGCAGACACTTGGACTATCTAGGCCAACTAGCGGGCCCTTGTACTATGTAGGTTAACAAGCGGGCCCTTGCACTATGTAGGTTAGTTAGCGGGCCCATGGATTATGTACGTTTACTAGCAGGCACATGGACTATCTAGGTTAACTAGCGGGCACTCGGACTATGTAGTTTCCCTAGCGGGCATTTGGACTATGTAGGTTACCAAGCGGGAACTTGGACTATATAGGTTACCTAGCGGGCCCTTGGACTATCTAGGTTACCTAGCAGGCACTTTGACTATCTAGGTTAACTAACGGGCACTTGGACAATGTAGGTTGCCTATCGGGCACTTGGACTATGTAGGTTCCCTAGCGGGCACTTGGATTATGTAGGTTCACTATCGGGCACTTGGATTACGTAGGTTCCCTATCGGGCACTTGGACTATGTAGGTTAACTAGCGGGCACTTGAACTGTCTAGGTAACCTAGCGGGCAATTGGACTATCTAGGTTAAAGAACGGGCACTTGGACTATGTAGGTAACCTAGCGGGCACTTGGATTGTCTAGGTTACCTAGCGGCCACTTTGACTATCTAGGTTAACGAATGGGCACTTGGACTATGTAGGTAACCTAGCGGGCACTTGGACTATGTAAGATCCCTATCGGACATTTGTACTACTTATGTTAACTAGCGGGCACTTTGACTATCTAGGTCAACTAGCGGACCTTGGACTATGTAGGTTAACTAGCGGGCACTTGGACTATCTAGGTTTCCTAGCAGGCACTTGGACTATGTACATACCTTAGCGAGCACTTGGACTATCTAGGTTACCTCGCGGGCACTTGGAATATGTACGTCCCCTAGTGGGCAATTGGACTATCTAGGTTAACTAACGGGCACTAGGACTATCTAGGTTAACTAGCGGCCACTTGGACTATCTAGGTTACCTAGCAGGCCCTTGGATTGTGAAGGATCCCTAGCGAGCACTTGGACAATCTAGTTTAACTAGCGGGCACTTGGACGATCTAGGTTCACTAGCGGGCACTTGGACTATCAAAGTTAACAAGTGAGCCCTTCGATTTTGTAGGTTAACTAGCGGGCCCTTGGACTATCTAGGTGACCTAGCGGGCACTTGGACTATATAGGTTACCTAGCGGGCACATGGACTATGTAGGTTACCTAGTGGGCACTTGGACGATCTAAGTAAACGAATGGGCACTTGGAATATGCAGGTAACCTAGCGGGCACTTGGACTGTCTAGGTTACCTAGCGGGCTCGTGGACTTCTAGGTTAACGAACGGGCACTTGGACTATGTAGGTTGCTTAGCGGGCACTTGGACTATATAGGTTAGGTAACGGGCACTTGGACTATCTAGGTTACCTAGCTGGAACTTGGACAATGTAAGTTACCTACCGGGCACTTGGACTATCTAGGTTACCTAACGGGCACTTTGACTATCTAGGTTACATAGCGGGCACTTGGACTATGTAGGTTAACTAGCGAGCACTTGGATTATGAAGGATCCCTAGCGGGCCCTTGTACTTTCTAGGTTACCTAGCAGGCACGTGGACTATGTAGGTTAACTAGCGGACACTTGCACGATCTAGTTTAACTAGCGGCTCTTGCACTCTGTAGGTTAACTAGCGGGCCCTTGGATTATGCAGGTTTAATAGCAGGAACTTGGACTATCTAGGTTAACTAGCAGGCACTTGGACTATGTAGTTTCCCTAGCGGGCATTTGACTATTTAGGTTACCATCGGGAACTTGGACTATGTAGGTTACCTAGCGTGCCCTTGGACTATGTAGGTTAACTAGCGGGCACTTGGACTATCTAGGTTTCCTAGCAGGCACTTGGACTATCTAGGTCAACTAGCGGAACCTTGTACTATGTAGGTTATATAGCGGGCACTTGGACTATCTAGGTTATCTATCGGACCAAAGACTATGTAGTTTACCTAGCGTGCCCTTGGACTATGTAGGTTAACTAGCGGGCACTTGGACTATCTCGGTTTCCTAGCAGGCACTTGGACTATGTACATACCCTAGCGCGCACTTGGACTATCTAAGTTAACGAACGGGCACTTGGACTATGTAGGTTACCTAGCGGGCAATTGGACTATGTAGGATCCCTATCGGACTTTTGTATTAGGTAGGTTAACTAGTGGGCACTTTGACTATCTAGGTTAACTAGCAGGCACTTGGACTATCTAGGCCAACTAGCGGGCCCTTGTACTATGTAGGTTAACTAGCGGGCACGTGGACTATCTAGGTTAACTAGCGGACCTTGGACTATGTAGCTTAACTAGCGGGCCCTTGGACTATGTAGGTTAACTAGCGGGCACTTGGACTATCTAGGTTTCCTACCGGGCACTCGGACTATGTACATACCCTAGTGCGCACTTGGTCTATCTAGGTTACCTAGCGGGCACTTGGACTATGTACGTCCCCTAGTGGGCACTTGGACTATCTAGGTTAACTAACAGGCACTAGGACTATCTAGGTCAACTAGCGGGCACTTGGACTATCTAGGTTACCTAGCATGCATTTGGATTAAGAAGGATCCCTAACGGGCACTTGGACTATCTAGGTTACCTATCGGGCACTTGGACTATATTGGTTAACTAGCGGACACTTGCATGATCTAGGTTAACTAGCGGGCCCATGGATTATGTAGGTTTACTAGCAGGCACTTGGACTATCTAGGTTAACTAGCGGGCACTTGGACTATGTAGTTTCCCTAGCGGGCATTTGGACTATTTAGGTTACCAAACGGGAACTTGGACTATGTAGGTTACCTAGCGGGCACTTGGACTATCTAGGTTACCTAGCAGGCACTTTGACTATCTAGGTTAACTAACGGGCACTTGGACTATTTAGGTTGCATAGCGGGCACTTGGATTATGTAGGTTCCCTAGCGGGCACTTGGATTATGTAGGTTCCCTAGCGGGCACTTGGATTATGTAGGTTCCCTATCGGGCACTTGGACTATGTAGGTTACCTAGCGGGCACTTGAACTATGTAGGATCCCTATCGGACATATGTACTACTTAGGTTAACCAGCGGGCACTTTGACTATCTAGGTTAACTAGAGGGCACTTGGACTATCTAGGTCAACTAGCGGGCTCTTGTACTATGTAGGTTAACTAGCGGGCACTTGGACTATCTAGGTTACCTAGCGGACCTTGAACCATGTACATACCCTAGCGCGCACTTGGACTATCTAGGTTAACTAGCGGCCACTAGGACTATCTAGGTTAACTAGCGGGCTCTTGGACTATCTAGGTTACCTAGCAGGCACTTGGATTATGAAGGATCCCTAGCGGGCACTTGGACTATCTAGGTTACCTGGCGGGCACGTGGACTATGTAGGTTAACAAGTGGACACTTGCGCTATCTAGGTTAAGTAGCGGGCCATTGCACTATGTAGGTTAACTAGCGGGCCCATGGATTATGTAGGTTTACTAGCAGGCACTTGGACTATCTAGGTTAACTAGCGGGCACTTGGACTATGTAATTTTTCTAGCGGGCATTTGGACTATTTAGGTTACCATCGGGAACTTGGACTATGTAGGTTACCTAGCGGGCACTTGGACTATCTTGGTTACCTAGCAGGCACTTTGACTATCTAGGTTAACTAACGGGCACTTGGACTATGTAGGTTGCCTAGCGGGCACTTGGACTATGTAGGTTGCCTAGCGCGCACTTGGATTATGTAGGTTCCCTATCGGGCACTTGGATTATGTAGGTTCCCTATGGTGCACTTGGATTATGTAGGTTAACTAGCGGGCACTTGGACTGTCTAGGTAACCTAGCGGGCACTTGGACTATCTAGGTTAAAGAACCGGCACTTAGACTATGTAGGTAACCTTGCGGGCATTTGGACTGTCTAGGTTACGTAGCGGGCACTTTGACTATCTAGGTTAACGAACGGGCACTTGGACTATGTAGGTTCCCTATCGGACACTTGGATTACGAAGGTTCCCTATCGGGCACTTTCACTATGTAGGTTAGCTAGCGGGCACTTGAACTGTCTAGGTAACCTAGCGGGCAATTGGACTATCAGGTTAAAGAACGGGCACTTGGACTATGTAGGTAACCTAGCGGGCACTTGGACTGTCTAGGTTACCTAGCGGGCACTTTGACTATCTAGGTTAACGAACGGGCACTTGGACTATCTAGGTTACCTAGCGGCTACTTGGACTATGTAAGATCCCTATCGGACATTTGTACTACTTAGATTAACTAGCGGGCACTTTGACTATCTAGGTCAACTAGCGGACCTTGGACTATGTAGTTTAACTAGCGGGCACTTGGACTATCTATGTTAACTAACGGGCACGTGGACAATGTAGGTTGCCTAGCGGGCACTTGGACTATGTAGGTTCCCTAGCGGGCACTTGGATTATGTAGGTTCCCTATCGGGCACTTGGATTATGTAGGTTCCCTATCGGGCACTTGGACTATGTAGGTTAACTAGCGGGCACTTGGACTGTCTAGGTAACCTAGCGGGCACTTGGACTATCTAGGTTAAAAAACGGGCACTTGGACTGTGTAGGGAACCTAGCGGGCACTTGGATTGTCTAGGTTACCTAGCGGGCACTTGGACTATCTAGGTTAACGAATGGGCACTTGGACTATGTAGGTTACCTAGCGGGCACTTGGACTATGTAAGATCCCTATCGGACATTTGTACTACTTAGGTTAACTAGCGGGCACTTTGACTACCTAGGTCAACTAGCGGACCTTGGACTATGTAGTTTAACTAGCGGGCACTTGGAATATCTATGTTAACTAACGGGCACGTGGACAATGTAGGTTGCCTAGCGGGCACTTGGACTATGTAGGTTCCCTAGCGGGCACTTGGATTATGTAGGTTCCCTATCGGGCATTTGGATTATGTAGGTTCCCTATCGGGCACTTGGACTATGTAGGTTAACTAGCGGGCACTTGGACTGTCTACGTAACCTAGCGGGCACTTGGACTATCTAGGTTAAAAAACGGGCACTTGGACTATGTAGGGAACCTAGCGGGCACTTGGATGGTCTAGGTTACCTAGCGGGCACTTGGACTATCTAGGTTAACGAATGGGCACTTGGACTATGTAGGTTAACTAGCGGGCAGTTGGACTATCTAGGTTTCCTAGCAGGCACTTGGACTATGTACATACCTTAGCGAGCACTTGGACTATCTAGGTTACCTAGCGGGCACTTGGACTATGTACGTCCCCTAGTGGGCAATTGGACTATCTAGGTTAACTAACGGGCACTAGGACTATCTAGGTTAACTAGCGGCCACTTGGACAATCAAGGTTACCTAGCAGGCACTTGGATTGTGAAGGATCCCTAGGGGCACTTGGACAATCTAGTTTAACTAGCGGGCACTTGGACTATCTAGGTTCACTAGCGGGCACTTGGACTATCAAAGTTAACAAGTGAGTCCTTGGATTTTGTAGTTTAACTAGCGGGCCCTTGGACTATCTAGGTGACCTAGCCGGGCACTTGGAATATATAGGTTACCTAGCAGGCACATGGACTATGTAGGTTACCTAGTGGGCACTTGGACGATCTAAGTTAACGAATGGGCACTTGGAATATTCAGGTAACCTAGCGGGCACTTGGACTGTTTAGGTTACCTAGCGGGCACTTGGACTTCTAGGTTAACGAACGGGCACTTGGACTATGTAGGTTGCTTACCTGGCATTTGGACTATCTAGGTTAGGTAACGGGCACTTGGACTATCTAGGTTACCCTAGCTGGAACTTGGACAATGTAAGATACCTAGCGGGCACTTGGACTATCTAGGTTACCTAACGGGCACTTTGACTATCTAGGTTACATAGCGGGCACTTGGACTATGTAGGTTAACTAGCGAGCACTTGGATTATGAAGGATCCCTAGAGGGCACTTGGACTTTCTAGGTTACCTAGCAGGCACGTGGACTATGTAGGTTAACTAGCGGACACTTGCACGATCTAGTTTAACTAGCGGCCCCTGCACTCTGTAGGTTAACTAGCGGGCCCTTGGATTATGCAGGTTTAATAGCAGGAAATTCGACTATCTAGGTTAACTAGCAGGCACTTGGACTATGTAGTTTCCCTAGCGGGCATTTGACTATTTAGGTTACCATCGGGAACTTGGACTATGTAGGTTACCTAGCGTGCCCTTGGACTATGTAGGTTAACTAGCGGGCACTTGGACTATCTAGGTTTCCTAGCAGGCACTTGGACTATCTAGGTCAATTAGCGGGACCTTGTACTATATAGGTTATATAGCGGACTCTTGGACTATCTAGGTTATCTATCGGACCTTAGACTATGTAGTTTACCTAGCGTGCCCTTGGACTATGTAGGTTAACTAGCGGGCACTTGGACTATCTCGGATTCCTAGCAGGCACTTGGACTATGTACATACCCTAGCGCGCATTTGGACTATCTAGGTTAACGAACGGGCACTTGGACTATGTAGGTTACCTAGCGGGCAATTGGACTATGTAGGATCCCTATCGGACATTTGTACTACGTAGGTTAACTAGCGGGCACTTTGACTATCTAGGTTAACTAGCAGGCACTTGGACTATCTAGGCCAACTAGTGGGCCCTTGTACTATGTAGGTTAACTTGCGGGCACGTGGACTATCTAGGTTAACTAGCGGACCTTGGACTATGTAGCTTAACTAGCGGGCCCTTGGACTATGTAGGTTAACTAGCGGGCACTTGGACTATCTAGGTTTCCTACCAGGCACTCGGACTATGTACATACCCTAGTGCGCACTTGGACTATCTAGGTTACCTAGCGGGCACTTGGACTATGTACGTCCCCTAGTGGGCACTTGGACTATCTAGGTTACCTAGCAGGCATTTGGATTAAGAAGGATCCCTAACGGGCACTTGGACTATCTAGGTTACCTATCGGGCACTTCGACTATGTAGGTTAACTAGCGGACACTTGCACGATCTAGGTTAACTAGCGGGCCAATTGATTATGTAGGTTTACTAGCAGGCACTTGGACTATCTAGGTTAACTAGCGGGCACTTGGACTATGTAGTTTCCCTAGCGGGCATTTGGACTATTTAGGTTACCAAACGGGAACTTGGACTATGTAGGTTACCTAGCGGGTACTTGGACTATCTAGGTTACCTAGCAGGCACTTTGACTATCTAGGTTAACTAACGGGCACTTGGACTATGTAGGTTGCCTAGCGGGCACTTGGACTATGTAGGTTCCCTAGCGGGCACTTGGATTATGTAGGTTCTCTATCGGGCACTTGGATTATGTAGGTTCCCTATCGGGCACTTGGACTATGTAGGTTACCTAGCGGGCACTTGAACTATGTAGGATCCCTATCGGACATTTGTACTATTTAGGTTAACTAGCGGGCACTTTGACTATCTAGGTTAACTAGCGGGCACTTGGACTATCTAGGTCAACTAGCGGGCTCTTTTACTATGTAGGTTAACTAGCGGGCACTTGGACTATCTAGGTTAACTAGCGGACCTTGAACCATGTACATACCCTAGCGCGCACTTGGACTATCTAGGTTAACTAACGGGCACTAGGACTATCTAGGTTAACCAGCGGGCACTTGGACTATCTAGGTTACCTAGCAGGCACTTGGATTATGAAGGATCCCTAGCGGGCACTTGGACTATGTAGGTTATCTAGTGGGCACTTGGACTATCTAAGTTAACGGACGGGTACTTGGAATATGCAGGTAACCTAGCGGGCACTTGGAGTGTCTAGGTTACCTAGCGGGCATTTGGACTTCTAGGTTAACGAACGGGCACTTGGACTATGTAGGTTGCTTACCTGGCATTTGGACTATCTAGGTTAGGTAACGGGCACTTTGAGTATCTAGGTCACCTAGTGGGAACTTGGACAATGTAAGTTACCTAGGGGGCACGTGGACTATCTAGGTTACCTAACGGGCACTTTGACTATCTAGGTTACATAGCGGGCACTTGGACTATGTAGGTTAACTAGCGAGCACTTGGATTATGAAGGATCCCTAGAGGGCACTTGGACTTTCTAGGTTACCTAGCAGGCACGTGGACTATGTAGGTTAACTAGCGGACACTTGCACGATCTAGTTTAACTAGCGGCCCTTGCCCTCTGTAGGTTAACTAGCGGGCCCTTGGATTATGCAGGTTTAATAGCAGGAACTTCGACTATCTAGGTTAACTAGCAGGCACTTGGACTATGTAGTTTCCCTAGCGGGCATTTGACTATTTAGGTTACCATCGGGAACTTGGACTATGTAGGTTACCTAGCGTGCCCTTGGACTATGTATGTTAACTAGCGGGCACATGGACTATCTGGGTTTCCTAGCAGGCACTTGGACTATCTAGGTCAACTAGCGGGACCTTGTACTATGTAGGTTATATAGCGGGCACTTGGACTATCTAGGTTATCTATCGGACCTTAGACTATGTAGTTTACCTAGCGTGCCCTTAGACTATGTAGGTTAACTAGCGGGCACTTGGACTATCTCGGATTCCTAGCAGGCACTTGGACTATGTACATACCCTAGCGCGCATTTGGACTATCTAGGTTAACGAACGGGCACTTGGACTATGTAGGTTACCTAGCGGGCAATTGGACTATGTAGGATCCCTATCGGACATTTGTACAACGTAGGTTAACTAGCGGGCACTTTGACTATCTAGGTTAACTAGCAGGCACTTGGACTATCTAGGCCAACTAGCGGGCCCTTGTACTATGTAGGTTAACTAGCGGGCACGTGGACTATCTAGGTTAACTAGCGGACCTTGGACTATGTAGCTTAACTAGCGGGCCCTTGGACTATGTAGGTTAACTAGCGGGCACTTGGACTATCTAGGTTAACTAGCGGGCACTTGGACTATGTAGTTTCCCTAGCGGGCATTTGGACTATTTAGGTTACCAAACGGGAACTTGGACTATGTAGGTTACCTAGCGGGCACTTGGACTATCTAGGTTACCTAGCAGGCACTTTGACTATCTAGGTTAACTAACGGGCACTTGGACTATTTAGGTTGCATAGCGGGCACTTGGATTATGTAGGTTCCCTAGCGGGCACTTGGATTATGTAGGTTCCCTAGCGGGCACTTGGATTATGTAGGTTCCCTATCGGGCACTTGGACTATGTAGGTTACCTAGCGGGCACTTGAACTATGTAGGATCCCTATCGGACATATGTACTACTTAGGTTAACCAGCGGGCACTTTGACTATCTAGGTTAACTAGAGGGCACTTGGACTATCTAGGTCAACTAGCGGGCTCTTGTACTATGTAGGTTAACTAGCGGGCACTTGGACTATCTAGGTTACCTAGCGGACCTTGAACCATGTACATACCCTAGCGCGCACTTGGACTATCTAGGTTAACTAGCGGCCACTAGGACTATCTAGGTTAACTAGCGGGCTCTTGGACTATCTAGGTTACCTAGCAGGCACTTGGATTATGAAGGATCCCTAGCGGGCACTTGGACTATCTAGGTTACCTGGCGGGCACGTGGACTATGTAGGTTAACAAGTGGACACTTGCGCTATCTAGGTTAAGTAGCGGGCCATTGCACTATGTAGGTTAACTAGCGGGCCCATGGATTATGTAGGTTTACTAGCAGGCACTTGGACTATCTAGGTTAACTAGCGGGCACTTGGACTATGTAATTTTTCTAGCGGGCATTTGGACTATTTAGGTTACCATCGGGAACTTGGACTATGTAGGTTACCTAGCGGGCACTTGGACTATCTAGGTTACCTAGCAGGCACTTTGACTATCTAGGTTAACTAACGGGCACTTGGACTATGTAGGTTGCCTAGCGGGCACTTGGACTATGTAGGTTGCCTAGCGCGCACTTGGATTATGTAGGTTCCCTATCGGGCACTTGGATTATGTAGGTTCCCTATGGTGCACTTGGATTATGTAGGTTAACTAGCGGGCACTTGGACTGTCTAGGTAACCTAGCGGGCACTTGGACTATCTAGGTTAAAGAACCGGCACTTAGACTATGTAGGTAACCTTGCGGGCATTTGGACTGTCTAGGTTACGTAGCGGGCACTTTGACTATCTAGGTTAACGAACGGGCACTTGGACTATGTAGGTTCCCTATCGGACACTTGGATTACGAAGGTTCCCTATCGGGCACTTTCACTATGTAGGTTAACTAGCGGGCACTTGAACTGTCTAGGTAACCTAGCGGGCAATTGGACTATCAGGTTAAAGAACGGGCACTTGGACTATGTAGGTAACCTAGCGGGCACTTGGACTGTCTAGGTTACCTAGCGGGCACTTTGACTATCTAGGTTAACGAACGGGCACTTGGACTATCTAGGTTACCTAGCGGCTACTTGGACTATGTAAGATCCCTATCGGACATTTGTACTACTTAGATTAACGAGCGGGCACTTTGACTATCTAGGTCAACTAGCGGACCTTGGACTATGTAGTTTAACTAGCGGGCACTTGGACTATCTATGTTAACTAACGGGCACGTGGACAATGTAGGTTGCCTAGCGGGCACTTGGACTATGTAGGTTCCCTAGCGGGCACTTGGATTATGTAGGTTCCCTATCGGGCACTTGGATTATGTAGGTTCCCTATCGGGTACTTGGACTATGTAGGTTAACTAGCGGGCACTTGGACTGTAGGTAACCTAGCGGGCACTTGGACTATCTAGGTTAAAAAACGGGCACTTGGACTGTGTAGGGAACCTAGCGGGCACTTGGATTGTCTAGGTTACCTAGCGGGCACTTGGACTATCTAGGTTAACGAATGGGCACTTGGACTATGTAGGTTACCTAGCGGGCACTTGGACTATGTAAGATCCCTATCGGACATTTGTACTACTTAGGTTAACTAGCGGGCACTTTGACTACCTAGGTCAACTAGCGGACCTTGGACTATGTAGTTTAACTAGCGGGCACTTGGAATATCTATGTTAACTAACGGGCACGTGGACAATGTAGGTTGCCTAGCGGGCACTTGGACTATGTAGGTTCCCTAGCGGGCACTTGGATTATGTAGGTTCCCTATCGGGCATTTGGATTATGTAGGTTCCCTATCGGGCACTTGGACTATGTAGGTTAACTAGCGGGCACTTGGACTGTCTACGTAACCTAGCGGGCACTTGGACTATCTAGGTTAAAAAACGGGCACTTGGACTATGTAGGGAACCTAGCGGGCACTTGGATGGTCTAGGTTACCTAGCGGGCACTTGGACTATCTAGGTTAACGAATGGGCACTTGGACTATGTAGGTTAACTAGCGGGCAGTTGGACTATCTAGGTTTCCTAGCAGGCACTTGGACTATGTACATACCTTAGCGAGCACTTGGACTATCTAGGTTACCTAGCGGGCACTTGGACTATGTACGTCCCCTAGTGGGCAATTGGACTATCTAGGTTAACTAACGGGCACTAGGACTATCTAGGTTAACTAGCGGCCACTTGGACAATCAAGGTTACCTAGCAGGCACTTGGATTGTGAAGGATCCCTAGCGGGCACTTGGACAATCTAGTTTAACTAGCGGGCACTTGGACTATCTAGGTTCACTAGCGGGCACTTGGACTATCAAAGTTAACAAGTGAGTCCTTGGATTTTGTAGTTTAACTAGCGGGCCCTTGGACTATCTAGGTGACCTAGCGGGCACTTGGAATATATAGGTTACCTAGCAGGCACATGGACTATGTAGGTTACCTAGTGGGCACTTGGACGATCTAAGTTAACGAATGGGCACTTGGAATATTCAGGTAACCTAGCGGGCACTTGGACTGTTTAGGTTACCTAGCGGGCACTTGGACTTCTAGGTTAACGAACGGGCACTTGGACTATGTAGGTTGCTTAGCGGGCACTTGGACTATATAGGTTAGGTAACGGGCACTTGGAATATCTAGGTTACCTAGCTGGAACTTGGACAATGTAAGATACCTAGCGGGCACTTGGACTATCTAGGTTACCTAACGGGCACTTTGACTATCTAGGTTACATAGCGGGCACTTGGACTATGTAGGTTAACTAGCGAGCACTTGGATTATGAAGGATCCCTAGAGGGCACTTGGACACTCTAGGTTACCTAGCAGGCACGTGGACTATGTAGGTTAACTAGCGGACACTTGCACGATCGAGTTTAACTAGCGGCCCCTGCACTCTGTAGGTTAACTAGCGGGCCCTTGGATTATGCAGGTTTAATAGCAGGAAATTCGACTATCTAGGTTAACTAGCAGGCACTTGGACTATGTAGTTTCCCTAGCGGGCATTTGACTATTTAGGTTACCATCGGGAACTTGGACTATGTAGGTTACCTAGCGTGCCCTTGGACTATGTAGGTTAACTAGCGGGCACTTGGACTATCTAGGTTTCCTAGCAGGCACTTGGACTATCTAGGTCAATTAGCGGGACCTTGTACTATATAGGTTATATAGCGGACTCTTGGACTATCTAGGTTATCTATCGGACCTTAGACTATGTAGTTTACCTAGCGTGCCCTTGGACTATGTAGGTTAACTAGCGGGCACTTGGACTATCTCGGATTCCTAGCAGGCACTTGGACTATGTACATACCCTAGCGCGCATTTGGACTATCTAGGTTAACGAACGGGCACTTGGACTATGTAGGTTACCTAGCGGGCAATTGGACTATGTAGGATCCCTATCGGACATTTGTACTACGTAGGTTAACTAGCGGGCACTTTGACTATCTAGGTTAACTAGCAGGCACTTGGACTATCTAGGCCAACTAGTGGGCCCTTGTACTATGTAGGTTAACTTGCGGGCACGTGGACTATCTAGGTTAACTAGCGGACCTTGGACTATGTAGCTTAACTAGCGGGCCCTTGGACTATGTAGGTTAACTAGCGGGCACTTGGACTATCTAGGTTTCCTACCAGGCACTCGGACTATGTACATACCCTAGTGCGCACTTGGACTATCTAGGTTACCTAGCGGGCACTTGGACTATGTACGTCCCCTAGTGGGCACTTGGACTATCTAGGTTACCTAGCAGGCATTTGGATTAAGAAGGATCCCTAACGGGCACTTGGACTATCTAGGTTACCTATCGGGCACTTCGACTATGTAGGTTAACTAGCGGACACTTGCACGATCTAGGTTAACTAGCGGGCCAATTGATTATGTAGGTTTACTAGCAGGCACTTGGACTATCTAGGTTAACTAGCGGGCACTTGGACTATGTAGTTTCCCTAGCGGGCATTTGGACTATTTAGGTTACCAAACGGGAACTTGGACTATGTAGGTTACCTAGCGGGTACTTGGACTATCTAGGTTACCTAGCAGGCACTTTGACTATCTAGGTTAACTAACGGGCACTTGGACTATGTAGGTTGCCTAGCGGGCACTTGGACTATGTAGGTTCCCTAGCGGGCACTTGGATTATGTAGGTTCTCTATCGGGCACTTGGATTATGTAGGTTCCCTATCGGGCACTTGGACTATGTAGGTTACCTAGCGGGCACTTGAACTATGTAGGATCCCTATCGGACATTTGTACTATTTAGGTTAACTAGCGGGCACTTTGACTATCTAGGTTAACTAGCGGGCACTTGGACTATCTAGGTCAACTAGCGGGCTCTTTTACTATGTAGGTTAACTAGCGGGCACTTGGACTATCTAGGTTAACTAGCGGACCTTGAACCATGTACATACCCTAGCGCGCACTTGGACTATCTAGGTTAACTAACGGGCACTAGGACTATCTAGGTTAACCAGCGGGCACTTGGACTATCTAGGTTACCTAGCAGGCACTTGGATTATGAAGGATCCCTAGCGGGCACTTGGACTATGTAGGTTATCTAGTGGGCACTTGGACTATCTAAGTTAACGGACGGGTACTTGGAATATGCAGGTAACCTAGCGGGCACTTGGAGTGTCTAGGTTACCTAGCGGGCATTTGGACTTCTAGGTTAACGAACGGGCACTTGGACTATGTAGGTTGCTTACCTGGCATTTGGACTATCTAGGTTAGGTAACGGGCACTTTGAGTATCTAGGTCACCTAGTGGGAACTTGGACAATGTAAGTTACCTAGGGGGCACGTGGACTATCTAGGTTACCTAACAGGCACTTTGACTATCTAGGTTACATAGCGGGCACTTGGACTATGTAGGTTAACTAGCGAGCACTTGGATTATGAAGGATCCCTAGAGGGCACTTGGACTTTCTAGGTTACCTAGCAGGCACGTGGACTATGTAGGTTAACTAGCGGACACTTGCACGATCTAGTTTAACTAGCGGCCCTTGCCCTCTGTAGGTTAACTAGCGGGCCCTTGGATTATGCAGGTTTAATAGCAGGAACTTCGACTATCTAGGTTAACTAGCAGGCACTTGGACTATGTAGTTTCCCTAGCGGGCATTTGACTATTTAGGTTACCATCGGGAACTTGGACTATGTAGGTTACCTAGCGTGCCCTTGGACTATGTATGTTAACTAGCGGGCACATGGACTATCTGGGTTTCCTAGCAGGCACTTGGACTATCTAGGTCAACTAGCGGGACCTTGTACTATGTAGGTTATATAGCGGGCACTTGGACTATCTAGGTTATCTATCGGACCTTAGACTATGTAGTTTACCTAGCGTGCCCTTAGACTATGTAGGTTAACTAGCGGGCAATTGGACTATCTCGGATTCCTAGCAGGCACTTGGACTATGTACATACCCTAGCGCGCATTTGGACTATCTAGGTTAACGAACGGGCACTTGGACTATGTAGGTTACCTAGCGGGCAATTGGACTATGTAGGATCCCTATCGGACATTTGTACAACGTAGGTTAACTAGCGGGCACTTTGACTATCTAGGTTAACTAGCAGGCACTTGGACTATCTAGGCCAACTAGCGGGCCCTTGTACTATGTAGGTTAACTAGCGGGCACGTGGACTATCTAGGTTAACTAGCGGACCTTGGACTATGTAGCTTAACTAGCGGGCCCTTGGACTATGTAGGTTAACTAGCGGGCACTTGGACTATCTAGGTTTCCTACCAGGCACTCGGACTATGTACATACCCTAGTGCGCACTTGGACTATCTAGGTTACCTAGCGGGCACTTGGACTATGTACGTCCCCTAGTGGGCACTTGGACTATCTAGGTTACCTAGCAGGCATTTGGATTAAGAAGGATCCCTAACGGGCACTTGGACTATGTAGGTTACCTAGTGGGCACTTGGACTATCTAAGTTAACGGACGGGCACTTGGAATATGCAGGTAACCTAGCGGGCACTTGGAGTGTCTAGGTTACCTAGCGGGCTCTTGGACTTCTAGGTTAACGAACGGGCACTTGGACTATGTAGGTTGCTTACCTGGCATTTGGACTATCTAGGTTAGGTAACGGGCACTTTGAGTATCTAGGTCACCTAGTGGGAACTTGGACAATGTGAGTTACCTAGGGGGCACGTGGACTATCTAGGTTACCTAACGGGCACTTTGACTATCTAGGTTACATAGCGGGCACTTGGACTATGTAGGTTAACTAGCGAGCACTTGGATTATGAAGGATCCCTAGAGGGCACTTGGACTTTCTAGGTTACCTAGCAGGCACGTGGACTATGTAGGTTAACTAGCGGACACTTGCACGATCTAGTTTAACTAGCGGCCCTTGCCCTCTGTAGGTTAACTAGCGGGCCCTTGGATTATGCAGGTTTAATAGCAGGAACTTCGACTATCTAGGTTAACTAGCAGGCACTTGGACTATGTAGTTTCCCTAGCGGGCATTTGACTATTTAGGTTACCATCGGGAACTTGGACTATGTAGGTTACCTAGCGTGCCCTTGGACTATGTAGGTTAACTAGCGGGCACTTGGACTATCTAGGTTTCCTAGCAGGCACTTGGACTATCTAGGTCAATTAGCGGGACCTTGTACTATATAGGTTATATAGCGGACTCTTGGACTATCTAGGTTATCTATCGGACCTTAGACTATGTAGTTTACCTAGCGTGCCCTTGGACTATGTAGGTTAACTAGCGGGCACTTGGACTATCTCGGATTCCTAGCAGGCACTTGGACTATGTACATACCCTAGCGCGCATTTGGACTATCTAGGTTAACGAACGGGCACTTGGACTATGTAGGTTACCTAGCGGGCAATTGGACTATGTAGGATCCCTATCGGACATTTGTACTACGTAGGTTAACTAGCGGGCACTTTGACTATCTAGGTTAACTAGCAGGCACTTGGATTATCTAGGCCAACTAGCGGGCCCTTGTACTATGTAGGTTAACTTGCGGGCACGTGGACTATCTAGGTTAACTAGCGGACCTTGGACTATGTAGCTTAACTAGCGGGCCCTTGGACTATGTAGGTTAACTAGCGGGCACTTGGACTATCTAGGTTTCCTACCAGGCACTCGGACTATGTACATACCCTAGTGCGCACTTGGACTATCTAGGTTACCTAGCGGGCACTTGGACTATGTACGTCCCCTAGTGGGCACTTGGACTATCTAGGTTACCTAGCAGGCATTTGGATTAAGAAGGATCCCTAACGGGCACTTGGACTATGTAAGTTACCTAGTGGGCACTTGGACTATCTAAGTTAACGGACGGGCACTTGGAATATGCAGGTAACCTAGCGGGCACTTGGAGTGTCTAGGTTACCTAGCGGGCACTTGGACTTCTAGGTTAACGAACGGGCACTTGGACTATGTAGGTTGCTTACCTGGCATTTGGACTATCTAGGTTAGGTAACGGGCACTTTGAGTATCTAGGTCACCTAGTGGGAACTTGGACAATGTAAGTTACCTAGGGGGCACGTGGACTATCTAGGTAACCTAACGGGCACTTTGACTATCTAGGTTACATTGCGGGCACTTGGACTATGTAGGTTAACTAGCGAGCACTTGGATTATGAAGGATCCCTAGAGGGCACTTGGACTTTCTAGGTTACCTAGCAGGCACGTGGACTATGTAGGTTAACTAGCGGACACTTGCACGATCTAGTTTAACTAGCGGCCCTTGCCCTCTGTAGGTTAACTAGCGGGCCCTTGGATTATGCAGGTTTAATAGCAGGAACTTCGACTATCTAGGTTAACTAGCAGGCACTTGGACTATGTAGTTTCCCTAGCGGGCATTTGACTATTTAGGTTACCATCGGGAACTTGGACTATGTAGGTTACCTAGCGTGCCCTTGGACTATGTAGGTTAACTAGCGGGCACTTGGACTATCTAGGTTTCCTAGCAGGCACTTGGACTATCTAGGTCAATTAGCGGGACCTTGTACTATATAGGTTATATAGCGGACTCTTGGACTATCTAGGTTATCTAACGGACCTTAGACTATGTAGTTTACCTAGCGTGCCCTTGGACTATGTAGGTTAACTAGCGGGCACTTGGACTATCTCGGATTCCTAGCAGGCACTTGGACTATGTACATACCCTAGCGCGCATTTGGACTATCTAGGTTAACGAACGGGCACTTGGACTATGTAGGTTACCTAGCGGGCAATTGGACTATGTAGGATCCCTATCGGACATTTGTACTACGTAGGTTAACTAGCGGGCATTTTGACTATCTAGGTTAACTAGCAGGCACTTGGACTATCTAGGCCAACTAGCGGGCCCTTGTACTATGTAGGTTAACTTGCGGGCACGTGGACTATCTAGGTTAACTAGCGGACCTTGGACTATGTAGCTTAACTAGCGGGCCCTTGGACTATGTAGGTTAACTAGCGGGCACTTGGACTATCTAGGTTTCCTACAAGGCACTCGGACTATGTACATACCCTAGTGCGCACTTGGACTATCTAGGTTACCTAGCGGGCACTTGGACTATGTACGTCCCCTAGTGGGCACTTGGACTATCTAGGTTACCTAGCAGGCATTTGGATTAAGAAGGATCCCTAACGGGCACTTGGACTATCTAGGTTACCTATCGGGCACTTGGACTATGTAGGTTAACTAGCGGACACTTGCACGATCTAGGTTAACTAGCGGGCCTATGGATTATGTAGGTTTACTAGCAGGCACTTGGACTATCTAGGTTAACTAGCGGGCACTTGGACTATGTAGTTTCCCTAGCGGGCATTTGGACTATTTAGGTTACCAAACGGGAACTTGGACTATGTAGGTTACCTAGCGGGCACTTGGACTATCTAGGTTACCTAGCAGGCACTTTGACTATCTAGGTTAACTAACGGGCACTTGGACTATGTAGGTTGCCTAGCGGGCACTTGGACTATGTAGGTTCCCTAGCGGGCACTTGGATTATGTAGGTTCTCTATCGGGCACTTGGTTTATGTAGGTTCCCTATCGGGCACTTGGACTATGTAGGTTACCTAGCGGGCACTTGAACTATGTAGGATCCCTATCGGACATTTGTACTATTTAGGTTAACTAGCGGGCACTTTGACTATCTAGGTTAACTAGCGGGCACTTGGACTATCTAGGTCAACTAGCGGGCTCTTTTACTATGTAGGTTAACTAGCGGGCACTTGGACTATCTAGGTTAACTAGCGGACCTTGAACCATGTACATACCCTAGCGCGCACTTGGACTATCTAGGTTAAGTAACGGGCACTAGGACTATCTAGGTTAACCAGCGGGCACTTGGACTATCTAGGTTACCTAGCAGGCACTTGGATTATGAAGGATCCCTAGTTGGCACTTGGACTATGTAGGTTATCTAGTGGGCACTTGGACTATCTAAGTTAACGGACGGGCACTTGGAATATGCAGGTAACCTAGCGGGCACTTGGAGTGTCTAGGTTACCTAGCGGGCACTTGGACTTCTAGGTTAACGAACGGGCACTTGGACTATGTAGGTTGCTTACCTGGCATTTGGACTATCTAGGTTAGGTAACGGGCACTTTGAGTATCTAGGTCACCTAGTGGGAACTTGGACAATGTAAGTTACCTAGGGGGCACGTGGACTATCTAGGTTACCTAACGGGCACTTTGACTATCTAGGTTACATAGCGGGCACTTGGACTATGTAGGTTAACTAGCGAGCACTTGGATTATGAAAGATCCCTAGAGGGCACTTGGACTTTCTAGGTTACCTAGCAGGCACGTGGACTATGTAGGTTAACTAGCGGACACTTGCACGATCTAGTTTAACTAGCGGCCCTTGCCCTCTGTAGGTTAACTAGCGGGCCCTTGGATTATGCAGGTTTAATAGCAGGAACTTCGACTATCTAGGTTAACTAGCAGGCACTTGGACTATGTAGTTTCCCTAGCGGGCATTTGACTATTTAGGTTACCATCGGGAACTTGGACTATGTAGGTTACCTAGCGTGCCCTTGGACTATGTAGGTTAACTAGCGGGCACTTGGACTATCTAGGTTTCCTAGCAGGCACTTGGACTATCTAGGTCAATTGGCGGGACCTTGTACTATATAGGTTATATAGCGGACTCTTGGACTATCTAGGTTATCTATCGGACCTTAGACTATGTAGTTTACCTAGCGTGCCCTTGGACTATGTAGGTTAACTAGCGGGCACTTGGACTATCTCGGATTCCTAGCAGGCACTTGGACTATGTACATACCCTAGCGCGCATTTGGACTATCTAGGTTACCTAGCGGGCACTTGGACTATGTACGTCCCCTAGTGGGCACTTGGACTATCTAGGTTCCCTAGCGGGCACTTGGACTATGTACGTCCCCTAGTGGGCAATAGAACTATCTAGGTTAACTAACGGGCACTAGGAGTATCTAGGTTAACTAGCTGCCACTTGGACTATCTACGTTACCTAGCAGTCACTTGGATTATGAAGGATCCCAGCGGGCATTTGGACAATGTAGTTTAACTAGCGGGCACTTGGACGATCTAGGTTAACTAGCGGGCACTTGGACTATCAAAGTTAACAAGTGAGCCCTTGGATTTTGTAGGTTAACTAGCGGGCACTTGGACTATCTAGGTGACCTAGCGGGCACTTGGACTATATAGGTTACCTAGCGGGCACATGGACTATGTAGGTTACCTAGTGGGCCCTTGGACTATCTAAGTTCACGAATGGGCACTTGGAATATGCAGGTAACCTAGCGGGCACTTGGACTCTCTAGGTTACCTAGCGGGCACTTGGACTTCTAGGTTAACGAACGGGCACTTGGACTATGTAGGTTGCTTAGCGGGCACTTGGACTATATAGGTTAGGTAACGGGCACTTGGACTATCTAGGTTACCTAGCTGGAACTTGGACAATGTAAGTTACCTAGCGGGCACTTGGAGTATCTAGGTTACCTAACGGGCACTTTGACTATCTAGGTTACATAGCGGGCACTTGGACTATGTAGGTTAACTAGCGAGCAATTTGATTCTAGGTTAACTAGCGGGCACTTGGACTATCAAGGTTACCTAGCGGGCTTTTGGACTATGTAGGTTTCCTAGCAGCACTTGGACTATCTAGGTTAACGAATGGGCACTTGGACTGTGTAGGTAACCTAGCGGGCACTTGGATAGTCTAGCTTACCTAGCGGGCACTTGGACTATCTAGGTTAACGAACAGGCACTTGGACTATGTAGTAACTTAGCAGACACTTGGAGAGTCTAGGTTACCTAGCGGGCAATTGGACTATCTAGGTTAACGAACGGGCACTTGGACTATCTAGGTTACCTAGCGGGCACTTGGACTATGTAAGTTACCTAGCTGGCACTTGGACTATCTAGGTTACCTAGCGGGCACTTGGACTATGTAGGTTAACTAGCGGGCACTTGGAGTATCTAGGTTACTGAACGGGCATTTGGAATATGTAGGTAACCTAGTGTGAACTTGGACAGTCTAGTTTACTTAGCGGGCACTTGGACTTCTAGGTTAACGAACGGGCACTTGGACTATGTATGTTGCATATCGGGCAATTGGACTATCTAGGTTAGGTAACGGGCATTGGACTATCTAGGTTACCTAGCGGGAACTTGGACTATGTAGGTTACCTAGCGGGCACTTGGACTATCTAGGTAAACGAACGTGCACTTGGACTATTTAGGTAACCTAGCGGACAATTGGACAGTCTGGGTTACCTAGCGGGCACTTGGACTATCTAGGTTAACGAAAGGGCACTTGGAGTATGTAGGTTACCTAGTGGGCACTTGGATTATCTAGGTTAGCTAACAGGAACTTGGAATATCTAGGTTACCTAGCGGGCACTTGGACTATGTAAGTTACCTTGCGGGCACTTGTACTATCTAGGTTACCTAACGGGAACTTGGACTATGTAGGTTAACTAGCAGACACTCTGACGATCTAGGTTAACTAGCGGGCACTTGGAATATCTAGGTTAACTAGCGGGCCCTTGCACTATGTAGGTTAACTAGCGTGAATTTGGACTATCTAGGTTAACTAGCGGCTTCTTGGACTATGTAGGTTAACTAGCGGACACTTGGACTATCTAGGTTAACTACTGACCTTGGACTATGTAGGTTAACTAGCGGGTACTTGGACTATCTATGTTAACTAGCTGAACTTGGACTATGTAGGTTAACTAGCGGGCACTTGGACTATCTAGGTTAACTAGCGGGCACTTGCACAATGCAGGTTCCCTAGCAGGCACTTTGACTATGTAGGTTCCCTAGCGGGCATTGGATTATATAGGTTCCCTATGGGCTCTTGGACTATCTAGGTTCCCTAACGGGCACTTGGAATATATAGGTTCCCTACCGGGCACTTGGACTATGTAGGTTCCTCAGCGGGCACTTGGACTATGTAGGTTCCCTATCGGGCATTGGACTATGTAGGTTAACAAGCAGGCCCTTGGACTATCAAGGTTACCTGGCAGGCACTTGGACTATGTAGGTTAACTAGCGGACACTTGGACAATCTAGGTTACCTAGCGGGCACTTGAAATATGTACATACCCTAGCGGGCACTTGGACTATCTAAGTTACCTAGCAGGCACTTGGACTATGTACGTCCCCTAGCGGGCACTTGGACTATCTAGGTTAACTAGCGGGCACTTGGACGATCTAGGTTACCTAGCGGGCACTTGGACTATCTAGGTTAACTAGCGGGCACTTGGACTATCTAGATTAACTAGCGAGCCCTTGGACTATCTAGGTTTACTAGCGGGCACTTGGACTAACTAGGTTAACTAGCGGGCACTTGGACTATGTTGTTTCCCTAGCGGGCATTTGGATTACTTAGGTTACCTAGTGGGCACTTGGACTATGTAGGTTACCTAGCGGGCATTTGGACTATGTAGGTTAACTAGAAGGAACTTGGACTATCAAGGTTACCTAGCACGCCCTTGGACTATGTAGGTTAGCAGCGGGCACTTGGACTGTCTAGGTAACCTAGCGGGCACTTGGACTATCTAGGTTAACGAACGTGCACTAGGACTTTGTAGGTAACCTAGCGGGCACTTGGACTGTCTAGGTTACCTAGCGGGCACTTGGCCTATCTAGGTTAACGAACGGGCACTTGGACTATGTAGGTTAACTAGTGGACACTTCGACTATCTAGGTTAGCTAACGGGCAATTGGACTATCTAGGTTACCTAGCGGGCACTTTGACTATATAGGTTCCCTAGCGGGCACTTGGACAATTTAGGTTACTTAGCAGGCACTTTGACTATCTAGGTTAACTAACGGGCACTTGGACTATGTAGGTTGCCTAGCGAGCACTTGGACTATGTAGGTTCCCTATCGGGTACTTGGACTCTCTAGGTTAACTAGCGGGTAACTGGATTGTCTAGGTTACCTAGTGGGCACTTGGACTATGTAGTTTATTTAGCAGGAACTTGGATTATGTAGGTTAACTAGCGGGCACATGGACTATCAAGGTTACCTAGAGGGCACTTGAACTATGTACGTTCCCTAGCGGGCACTTGGGCTATCTACGTTACCTAGCGGGCATTTGGACTATGTAGGTTAACGAACGGGCACTTGAACTATGTAGGTAACCTAATGGTCACTTGGACTGTCTAGGTTACCTAGCCGGGACTTGGACTATGTAGGTTAACTAGCGGGCACTTGGACTATGTAGGATCCCTATCGGACATTTGTACTACTTAGGTTAACTAGCGGGCACTTTGACTATCTAGGTTACCTAGCGGGCACTTGCACTATCTAGGTCAACTAGCGGGCCCTTGTAGTATGTAGGTTAACTAGCGGGCACTTGGACTATCTAGGTTAACTAACGGACCTTGGACTATGTAGGTTAACTAGCGGGCACTTGGACTATGTACGTCCCCTAGTGGGCACTTGGACTATCTAGGTTAACTAACGGGCACTAGGACTATCTAGGTTAACTAGTGGGCACTTGGACTATCTAGGTTACCTAGCAGGCACTTGGATTATGAAGGATCCCTAGCGGGCACTTGGACTATCTAGGTTACCTAGCAGGCACGTGGACTATGTAGGTTAACTAGCGGACACTTGCACGATCTAGGTTAACTAGCGGGCCCTTGCCCTATGTAGGTTAACTAATTGGCCCATGGATTATGTAGGTTTACTAGCAGGCACTTGGACTATCTAGGTTAACTAGCAGGCACTTGGACTATGTTGTTTCCCTAGCGGGCATTTGGAGTATTTAGGTTACCATTGGGAACTTGGACTATGTAGGATACCTAGCGGGCACTTGGACTATGTACGTCCCCTAGTGGGCACTTGGACTATCTAGGTTAACTAACGGGCACTTGGACTATGTAAGTTGCCTAGCGGGCACTTGGACTATGTAGGTTCCCTAGCGGGCACTTGGATTATGTAGGTTCCCTATCGGGCTCTTGGATTATGTAGGTTCCCTATCGGGCACTTGGACTATGTAGGTTAACTAGTGGGCACTTGGACTGTCTAGGTAACCTAGCGGGCACTTGGACTATCTACGTTAACGAACGGGCACTTGGACTATGTAGGTAACCTAGCGGGCACTTGGACTGTCTAGGTTACCTAGCGGGTACTTTGACTATCTAGGTTAACGAAAGGGCACTTGGACTATGTAGGTTACCTAGCGGGCACTTGGACGATCTAGGTTAACTAGCGGGCACTTGGAATATCTAGGTTAACTAGCGGGCCCTTGCACTATGTAGGTTAACTAGCGGGTTCGTGGACTATGTAGGTTAACTAGCGGGCAGTTGGACTATCTAGGTTAACTAGCTGACCTGCGACTATGTACGTTAACTAGCGGGCACTTGGACTACATAGGTTAACTAGCTGACCTTGGACTATGTAGGTTAACTAGCGGGCACTTGGACTATGTAGGTTAACTAGCGGGCACTTGCACAATGCAGGTTTCCTAGCGGGCACTTTGACTATGTAGGTTCCCTAGCGGGCACTTGGACTATATAGGTTCCCTATGGGCACTTGGACTATCTAGGTTCCCTAACGGGCACTTGGAATATATAGGTTCCCTATCAGGCACTTGGACTATGTAGGTTCCTCAGCGGGCACTTGGAATATGTAGGTTCCCCATCGGGCATTGGACTATGTAGGTTAACTAGCAGGACCTTGGACTATCTAGGTTACCTAGCGGGCACTTGGACTATGTAGGTTAACTAGCGGACACTTGGACAATCTAGGTTACCTAGCGGGCACTTTGACTATATACATACCCTAGCGGGCACTTGGACTATCTAGGTTACCTAGCGGTCACTTGGACTATGTACGTACCCTAGCGGGCACTTGGACTATCTAGGTTAACTAGAAGGCCCTTGGACTATGTAGGTTAAATAGAAGGCACTTGGACTATCAAGGTTACTTAGCGGGCACTTGGACTATCTAGGTTAACTAGCGGGCACTTGGACTATCTAGATTAACTAGCGGGCCCTTGGACTATCTAGGTTTACTAGCGGGCACTTGGACTATCTAGGTTAACTAGCGGGCACTTGGACTATGTAGTTTCCCTAGCGGGCACTTGGACTATGTAGGTTAACTAGAAGGCACATGGACTATCAAGGTTACCTAGCGGGCCCTTGGACTATGTAGGTTACCAGGGGACACTTTCACTATCTAGGTTAACGAACGTGTACTTGGACTATGTAGGTAACCTAGCGGGCACTTGGACTGTCTAGGTTAACGAACGGGCACTTGGACTATGTAGGTAACCTAGCGGGCACTTGGACTGTCTAGGTTACCTAGCGGGCACTTCAACTATCTAGGTTAACGAAAGGGCACTTGTACTATGTAGGTTACCTTGCGGGCACTTGGATTATCTAGGTTAGCTAACAGGAACTTGGACTATGTAGGTTAACTAGCGGGCACGTGGACTATGTAGGTTACCTTGCGGGCACTTGTACTATCTAGGTTACCTAACGGGAACTTGGACTATGTAGGTTAACTAGCGTGCACTTGCACAATTCCGGTTCCCTAGCGGGCACTTTGACTATGTAGGTTCCCTAGCGGGCACTTAGACTATATAGGTTCCCTATGGGCCTTGGACTATCTAGGTTAACTAGCTGACCTTGGACTATGTAGGTTAACTAGCGGGCACTTGGACTATCTAGGTTAACTAGCGGGCACTTGCACAATGCAGGTTCCCTACCGGGCACTTTGACTATGGAGGTTCCCTAGCGGGCACTTAGACTATATAAGTTCCATATGGGCACTTGGACTATCTAGGATCCCTAACGGGCACTTGGAATATATTGGTTCCCTATCGGGCACTTGGACTATGTAGGTTCCTCAGAGGGCACTTTGACTATGTAGTTCCTTATCGGGCATTGGCCTATGTAGGTTAACAAGCAGGCCCTTGGACTATCTAGGTTACCTGGTGGGCACTTGGAGTATGTAGGTTAACTAGCGGACACTTGGACAATCAAGGTTACCTAGCGGGCACTTGAACTATGTACATACCCTAGCAGGCACTTGGACTATGTACGTCCCCTAGCGGGCACTTGGACTATCTAGGTTAACTAGCGGGCACTTGGACTATCTAGGTTAACTAGCGGGCACTTGGACTATCTAGATTAACTAGCGGGCCCTTGGACTATCTAGGTTTACTAGCAGGCATCGGACTATCTAGGTCAACTATCGGGCACTTGGACTATGTAGTTTCCCTAGCGGGCATTTGGATTACTTAGGTTACCTAGTGGGCACATGGACTATGTAGGTTACCTAGCGGGCACTTGGACTATGTAGGTTAACTAGAAGGCACTTGGACTATCAAGGTTACCTAGCGCGCCCTTGGACTATGTAGGTTACCAGCGGGCTCTTGGACTATCTGGTTGAGGAACGTGCCCTTGGACTATGTAGGTAACCTAGCGGGCACTTGGACTGTCTAGGTTATCTAGCGGGCACTTGGCCTATCTAGGTTAACGAACGGGCACTTGGACTATGTAGGTTAACTAGCGGACACTTCGACTCTCTAGGTTAGCTAACGGGCAATTGGACTATCTAGGTTACCTAGCGGGCACTTTGACTATGTAGGTTCCCTAGCGGGCACTTGGACAATTTAGGTTACCTAGCAGGCACTTTGACTATCTAGGTTAACTAACGGGCACTTGGACTATGTAGGTTGCCTAGCAGGCACTTTGACTATGTAGGTTAACTAACGGGCACTTGGACTATGTAGGTTGCCTAGCGAGCACTTGGACTATGTAGGTTCCCTAGCGGGCACTTAGACTATGTAGATTCCCTATCGGGTACTTGGACTGTCTAGGTTAACTAGCGGGTAATTGGACTGTCTAGGTTACCTAGTGGGCACTAGGACTATGTTGTTTACCTAGCAGGCACTTGGACTATGTAGATTAACTAGCGGGCACTTGGACTATCTAGGTTAACTAACGGACCTTTGACTATGTAGGTTAACTAGCGGGCACGTGGACTATGTACGTCCCCTAGTGGACACTTGGACTATCTAGGTTAACTAACGGGCACTAGGACTATCTAGGTTAACTAGCTGGCACTTGGACTATCTAGGTTACCTAGCAGGCACTTGGATTATGAAGTATCCCTAGCGGGCACTTGGACTATCTAGGTTACCTAGCAGGCACGTGGACTATGTAGGTTAACTAGTGGACATTTGCACGATCTAGGTTAACTAGCGGCCCTTGCACTATGTAGGTTAACTAGCTGGCCCATGGATTGTGTAGGTTTAATAGCAGGCACTTGGACTATCTAGGTTAACTAGCAGGCACTGGACTAGGTAGTTTCCCTAGCGGGCATTTGGACTATTTAGGTTCCCATCGGGAATTTGGACTATGTAGGATACCTAGCGGGCACTTGGACTATGTACGTCCCCTAGTGGGCACTTGGACTATCTAGGTAACCTAGCGGGCACTTGGACTATCTAGGTTAACGAACGGGCACTTGGACTATGTAGGTAACCTAGCGGGCACTTGGACTGTCTAGGTTACCTAGCGGGCACTTTGACTATCTAGGTTAACGAAAGGGCACTTGGAGTATGTAGGATACCTAGCGGGCACTTGGATTATCTAGGTTAGCTAACAGGAACTTGGAATATCTAGGTTACCTAGCGGGCACTTGGACTATGTAGGTTACCTTGCGGGCACTTGTACTATCTAGGTTACCTAACGGGAACTTGGACTATGTAGGTTAACTAGCAGACACTTGGACGATCTGGGTTAACTAGCGGGCACTTGGAATATCTAGGTTAACTAGCGGGCCCTTGGACTATGTAGGTTAACTAGCGGGAACTTGGACCATCTAGGTTAACTAGCGGGTTCTTGGACTATGTAGGTTAACTAGCGGGCAGTTGGACTATCTAGGTTAACTAGCTGACCTTGGACTATGTAGGTTAACTAGC
>NW_027457744.1:0-51246 GCF_050624435.1 Tenrec ecaudatus
CCCTAGCCTTAGCCTTGGGGAGCCTAATGCCCAGGGGTGCCCTAGCCTGAAGGCTAGGGGAGCCCTAGCCTTAGCCTAGGGGAGCCTAAAGCCCAGGGGTGCCCTAGCCTGAAGGCTAGCGGAGCCCTAGCCTTAGCCTAGGGGAGCCTAAAGCCCAGGGGTGCCCTAGCCTGAAGGCTAGCGGAGCCCTAGCCTTAGCCTAGGGGAGCCTAAAGCCCAGGGGTGCCCTAGCCTGAAGGCTAGCGGAGCCCTAGCCTTAGCCTAGGGGAGCCTAAAGCCCAGGGGTGCCCTAGCCTGAAGGCTAGCGGAGCCCTAGCCTTAGCCTAGGGGAGCCTAAAGCCCAGGGGTGCCCTAGCCTGAAGGCTAGCGGAGCCCTAGCCTTAGCCTAGGGGAGCCTAAAGCCCAGGGGTGCCCTAGCCTGAAGGCTAGCGGAGCCCTAGCCTTAGCCTAGGGGAGCCTAAAGCCCTGGGGTGCCCTAGCCTGAAGGCTAGCGGAGCCCTAGCCTTAGCCTAGGGGAGCCTAAAGCCCAGGGGTGCCCTAGCCTGAAGGCTAGCGGAGCCCTAGCCTTAGCCTAGGGGAGCCTAAAGCCCAGGGGTGCCCTAGCCTGAAGGCTAGCGGAGCCCTAGCCTTAGCCTAGGGGAGCCTAAAGCCCAGGGGTGCCCTAGCCTGAAGGCTAGCGGAGCCCTAGCCTTAGCCTAGGGGAGCCTAAAGCCCAGGGGTGCCCTAGCCTGAAGGCTAGCGGAGCCCTAGCCTTAGCCTAGGGGAGCCTAAAGCCCAGGGGTGCCCTAGCCTGAAGGCTAGCGGAGCCCTAGCCTTAGCCTAGGGGAGCCTAAAGCCCAGGGGTGCCCTAGCCTGAAGGCTAGCGGAGCCCTAGCCTTAGCCTAGGGGAGCCTAAAGCCCAGGGGTGCCCTAGCCTGAAGGCTAGCGGAGCCCTAGCCTTAGCCTAGGGGAGCCTAAAGCCCAGGGGTGCCCTAGCCTGAAGGCTAGCGGAGCCCTAGCCTTAGCCTAGGGGAGCCTAAAGCCCAGGGGTGCCCTAGCCTGAAGGCTAGCGGAGCCCTAGCCTTAGCCTAGGGGAGCCTAAAGCCCAGGGGTGCCCTTGCCTGAAGACTAGCGGAGCCCTAGCCTTAGCCTAGGGGAGCCTAAAGCCCAGGGGTGCCCTAGCCTGAAGGCTAGCGGAGCCCTAGCCTTAGCCTAGGGGAGCCTAAAGCCCAGGGGTGCCCTAGCCTGAAGGCTAGCGGAGCCCTAGCCTTTTCCTAGGGGAGCCTAAAGCCCAGGGGTGCCCTAGCCTGAAGGCTAGCGGAGCCCTAGCCTTAGCCTAGGGGAGCCTAAAGCCCAGGGGTGCCCTAGCCTGAAGGCTAGCGGAGCCCTAGCCTTAGCCTAGGGGAGCCTAAAGCCCAGGGGTGCCCTAGCCTGAAGGCTAGCGGAGCCCTAGCCTTAGCCTAGGGGAGCCTAAAGCCCAGGGGTGCCCTAGCCTGAAGGCTAGCGGAGCCCTAGCCTTAGCCTAGGGGAGCCTAAAGCCCAGGGGTGCCCTAGCCTGAAGGCTAGCGGAGCCCTAGCCTTAGCCTAGGGGAGCCTAAAGCCCAGGGGTGCCCTAGCCTGAAGGCTAGCGGAGCCCTAGCCTTAGCCTAGGGGAGCCGAAAGCCCAGGGGTGCCCTAGCCTGAAGGCTAGCGGAGCCCTAGCCTTAGCCTAGGGGAGCCGAAAGCCCCGGGGTGCCCTAGCCTGAAGGCTAGCGGAGCCCTAGCCTTAGCCTAGGGGAGCCGAAAGCCCCGGGGTGCCCTAGCCTGAAGGCTAGCGGAGCCCTAGCCTTAGCCTAGGGGAGCCGAAAGCCCCGGGGTGCCCTAGCCTGAAGGCTAGAGGAGCCCTAGCCTTAGCCTAGGGGAGCCGAAAGCCCCGGGGTGCCCTAGCCTGAAGGCTAGCGGAGCCCTAGCCTTAGCCTAGGGGAGCCGAAAGCCCCGGGGTGCCCTAGCCTGAAGGCTAGCGGAGCCCTAGCCTTAGCCTAGGGGAGCCGAAAGCCCCGGGGAGCCCTAGCCTGAAGGCTAGCGGAGCCCTAGCCTTAGCCTAGGGGAGCCGAAAGCCCCGGGGTGCCCTAGCCTGAAGGCTAGCGGAGCCCTAGCCTTAGCCTAGGGGAGCCGAAAGCCCCGGGGTGCCCTAGCCTGAAGGCTAGCGGAGCCCTAGCCTTAGCCTTGGGGAGCCGAAAGCCCCGGGGTGCCCTAGCCTGAAGGCTAGCGGAGCCCTAGCCTTAGCCTAGGGGAGCCGAAAGCCCCGGGGTGCCCTAGCCTGAAGGCTAGCGGAGCCCTAGCCTTAGCCTAGGGGAGCCGAAAGCCCCGGGGTGCCCTAGCCTGAAGGCTAGCGGAGCCCTAGCCTTAGCCTAGGGGAGCCGAAAGCCCCGGGGTGCCCTAGCCTGAAGGCTAGCGGAGCCCTAGCCTTAGCCTAGGGGAGCCGAAAGCCCCGGGGTGCCCTAGCCTGAAGGCTAGCGGAGCCCTAGCCTTAGCCTAGGGGAGCCGAAAGCCCCGGGGTGCCCTAGCCTGAAGGCTAGCGGAGCCCTAGCCTTAGCCTAGGGGAGCCGAAAGCCCCGGGGTGCCCTAGCCTGAAGGCTAGCGGAGCCCTAGCCTTAGCCTAGGGGAGCCGAAAGCCCCGGGGTGCCCTAGCCTGAAGGCTAGCGGAGCCCTAGCCTTAGCCTAGGGGAGCCGAAAGCCCCGGGGTGCCCTAGCCTGAAGGCTAGCGGAGCCCTAGCCTTAGCCTAGGGGAGCCGAAAGCCCCGGGGTGCCCTAGCCTGAAGGCTAGCGGAGCCCTAGCCTTAGCCTAGGGGAGCCGAAAGCCCCGGGGTGCCCTAGCCTGAAGGCTAGCGGAGCCCTAGCCTTAGCCTTGGGGAGCCGAAAGCCCCGGGGTGCCCTAGCCTGAAGGCTAGCGGAGCCCTAGCCTTAGCCTAGGGGAGCCGAAAGCCCCGGGGTGCCCTAGCCTGAAGGCTAGCGGAGCCCTAGCCTTAGCCTAGGGGAGCCTAAAGCCCAGGGGTGCCCTCGCCTGAAGGCTAGCGGAGCCCTAGCCTTAGCCTAGGGGAGCCTAAAGCCCAGGGGTGCCCTCGCCTGAAGGCTAGCGGAGCCCTAGCCTTAGCCTAGGGGAGCCTAAAGCCCAGGGGTGCCCTCGCCTGAAGGCTAGGGGAGCCCTAGCCTTAGCCTAGGGGAGCCTAAAGCCCAGGGGTGCCCTCGCCTGAAGGCTAGGGGAGCCCTAGCCTTAGCCTAGGGGAGCCTAAAGCCCAGGGGTGCCCTCGCCTGAAGGCTAGGGGAGCCCTAGCCTTAGCCTAGGGGAGCCTAAAGCCCAGGGGTGCCCTCGCCTGAAGGCTAGGGGAGCCCTAGCCTTAGCCTAGGGGAGCCTAAAGCCCAGGGGTGCCCTCGCATGAAGGCTAGGGGAGCCCTAGCCTTAGCCTAGGGGAGCCTAAAGCCCAGTGGTGCCCTCGCCTGAAGGCTAGGGGAGCCCTAGCCTTAGCCTAGGGGAGCCTAAAGCCCAGGGGTGCCCTAGCCTGAAGGCTAGGGGAGCCCTAGCCTTAGCCTTGGGGAGCCTAATGCCCAGGGGTGCCCTAGCCTGAAGGCTAGGGGAGCCCTAGCCTTAGCCTAGGGGAGCCTAAAGCCCAGGGGTGCCCTAGCCTGAAGGCTAGCGGAGCCCTAGCCTTAGCCTAGGGGAGCCTAAAGCCCAGGGGTGCCCTAGCCTGAAGGCTAGCGGAGCCCTAGCCTTAGCCTAGGGGAGCCTAAAGCCCAGGGGTGCCCTAGCCTGAAGGCTAGCGGAGCCCTAGCCTTAGCCTAGGGGAGCCTAAAGCCCAGGGGTGCCCTAGCCTGAAGGCTAGCGGAGCCCTAGCCTTAGCCTAGGGGAGCCTAAAGCCCAGGGGTGCCCTAGCCTGAAGGCTAGCGGAGCCCTAGCCTTAGCCTAGGGGAGCCTAAAGCCCAGGGGTGCCCTAGCCTGAAGGCTAGCGGAGCCCTAGCCTTAGCCTAGGGGAGCCTAAAGCCCTGGGGTGCCCTAGCCTGAATGCTAGCGGAGCCCTAGCCTTAGCCTAGGGGAGCCTAAAGCCCAGGGGTGCCCTAGCCTGAAGGCTAGCGGAGCCCTAGCCTTAGCCTAGGGGAGCCTAAAGCCCAGGGGTGCCCTAGCCTGAAGGCTAGCGGAGCCCTAGCCTTAGCCTAGGGGAGCCTAAAGCCCAGGGGTGCCCTAGCCTGAAGGCTAGCGGAGCCCTAGCCTTAGCCTAGGGGAGCCTAAAGCCCAGGGGTGCCCTAGCCTGAAGGCTAGCGGAGCCCTAGCCTTAGCCTAGGGGAGCCTAAAGCCCAGGGGTGCCCTAGCCTGAAGGCTAGCGGAGCCCTAGCCTTAGCCTAGGGGAGCCTAAAGCCCAGGGGTGCCCTAGCCTGAAGGCTAGCGGAGCCCTAGCCTTAGCCTAGGGGAGCCTAAAGCCCAGGGGTGCCCTAGCCTGAAGGCTAGCGGAGCCCTAGCCTTAGCCTAGGGGAGCCTAAAGCCCAGGGGTGCCCTAGCCTGAAGGCTAGCGGAGCCCTAGCCTTAGCCTAGGGGAGCCTAAAGCCCAGGGGTGCCCTAGCCTGAAGGCTAGCGGAGCCCTAGCCTTAGCCTAGGGGAGCCTAAAGCCCAGGGGTGCCCTAGCCTGAAGACTAGCGGAGCCCTAGCCTTAGCCTAGGGGAGCCTAAAGCCCAGGGGTGCCCTAGCCTGAAGGCTAGCGGAGCCCTAGCCTTAGCCTAGGGGAGCCTAAAGCCCAGGGGTGCCCTAGCCTGAAGGCTAGCGGAGCCCTAGCCTTTTCCTAGGGGAGCCTAAAGCCCAGGGGTGCCCTAGCCTGAAGGCTAGCGGAGCCCTAGCCTTAGCCTAGGGGAGCCTAAAGCCCAGGGGTGCCCTAGCCTGAAGGCTAGCGGAGCCCTAGCCTTAGCCTAGGGGAGCCTAAAGCCCAGGGGTGCCCTAGCCTGAAGGCTAGCGGAGCCCTAGCCTTAGCCTAGGGGAGCCTAAAGCCCAGGGGTGCCCTAGCCTGAAGGCTAGCGGAGCCCTAGCCTTAGCCTAGGGGAGCCTAAAGCCCAGGGGTGCCCTAGCCTGAAGGCTAGCGGAGCCCTAGCCTTAGCCTAGGGGAGCCTAAAGCCCAGGGGTGCCCTAGCCTGAAGGCTAGCGGAGCCCTAGCCTTAGCCTAGGGGAGCCTAAAGCCCAGGGGTGCCCTAGCCTGAAGGCTAGCGGAGCCCTAGCCTTAGCCTAGGGGAGCCTAAAGCCCAGGGGTGCCCTAGCCTGAAGGCTAGGGGAGCCCTAGCCTTAGCCTAGGGGAGCCTAAAGCCCAGGGGTGCCCTAGCCTGAAGGCTAGGGGAGCCCTAGCCTTAGCCTAGGGGAGCCTAAAGCCCAGGGGTGCCCTAGCCTGAAGGCTAGGGGAGCCCTAGCCTTAGCCTAGGGGAGCCTAAAGCCCAGGTGTGCCCTAGCCTGAAGGCTAGGGGAGCCCTAGCCTTAGCCTAGGGGAGCCTAAAGCCCAGGGGTGCCCTAGCCTGAAGGCTAGCGGAGCCCTAGCCTTAGCCTAGGGGAGCCGAAAGCCCAGGGGTGCCCTAGCCTGAAGGCTAGCGGAGCCCTAGCCTTAGCCTAGGGGAGCCGAAAGCCCAGGGGTGCCCTAGCCTGAAGGCTAGCGGAGCCCTAGCCTTAGCCTAGGGGAGCCGAAAGCCCCGGGGTGCCCTAGCCTGAAGGCTAGCGGAGCCCTAGCCTTAGCCTAGGGGAGCCGAAAGCCCCGGGGTGCCCTAGCCTGAAGGCTAGCGGAGCCCTAGCCTTAGCCTAGGGGAGCCGAAAGCCCCGGGGTGCCCTAGCCTGAAGGCTAGCGGAGCCCTAGCCTTAGCCTAGGGGAGCCGAAAGCCCCGGGGTGCCCTAGCCTGAAGGCTAGAGGAGCCCTAGCCTTAGCCTAGGGGAGCCGAAAGCCCCGGGGTGCCCTAGCCTGAAGGCTAGCGGAGCCCTAGCCTTAGCCTAGGGGAGCCGAAAGCCCCGGGGTGCCCTAGCCTGAAGGCTAGCGGAGCCCTAGCCTTAGCCTAGGGGAGCCGAAAGCCCCGGGGAGCCCTAGCCTGAAGGCTAGAGGAGCCCTAGCCTTAGCCTAGGGGAGCCGAAAGCCCCGGGGTGCCCTAGCCTGAAGGCTAGCGGAGCCCTAGCCTTAGCCTAGGGGAGCCGAAAGCCCCGGGGTGCCCTAGCCTGAAGGCTAGCGGAGCCCTAGCCTTAGCCTTGGGGAGCCGAAAGCCCCGGGGTGCCCTAGCCTGAAGGCTAGCGGAGCCCTAGCCTTAGCCTAGGGGAGCCGAAAGCCCCGGGGTGCCCTAGCCTGAAGGCTAGCGGAGCCCTAGCCTTAGCCTAGGGGAGCCGAAAGCCCCGGGGTGCCCTAGCCTGAAGGCTAGCGGAGCCCTAGCCTTAGCCTAGGGGAGCCGAAAGCCCCGGGGTGCCCTAGCCTGAAGGCTAGCGGAGCCCTAGCCTTAGCCTAGGGGAGCCGAAAGCCCCGGGGTGCCCTAGCCTGAAGGCTAGCGGAGCCCTAGCCTTAGCCTAGGGGAGCCGAAAGCCCCGGGGTGCCCTAGCCTGAAGGCTAGCGGAGCCCTAGCCTTAGCCTAGGGGAGCCGAAAGCCCCGGGGTGCCCTAGCCTGAAGGCTAGCGGAGCCCTAGCCTTAGCCTAGGGGAGCCGAAAGCCCCGGGGTGCCCTAGCCTGAAGGCTAGCGGAGCCCTAGCCTTAGCCTAGGGGAGCCGAAAGCCCCGGGGTGCCCTAGCCTGAAGGCTAGCGGAGCCCTAGCCTTAGCCTAGGGGAGCCGAAAGCCCCGGGGTGCCCTAGCCTGAAGGCTAGGGGAGCCCTAGCCTTAGCCTAGGGGAGCCGAAAGCCCCGGGGTGCCCTAGCCTGAAGGCTAGCAGAGCCCTAGCCTTAGCCTAGGGGAGCCGAAAGCCCCGGGGTGCCCTAGCCTGAAGGCTAGCGGAGCCCTAGCCTTAGCCTAGGGGAGCCGAAAGCCCCGGGGTGCCCTAGCCTGAAGGCTAGCGGAGCCCTAGCCTTAGCCTAGGGGAGCCGGAAGCCCCGGGGTGCCCTAGCCTGAAGGCTAGCGGAGCCCTAGCCTTAGCCTAGGGGAGCCGGAAGCCCGGGGTGCCCTAGCCTGAAGGCTAGCGGAGCCCTAGCCTTAGCCTAGGGGAGCCGGAAGCCACGGGGTGCCCTAGCCTGAAGGCTAGCGGAGCCCTAGCCTTAGCCTAGGGGAGCCTGAAGCCCCGGGGTGCCCTAGCCTGAAGGCTAGCGGAACCCTAGCCTTAGCCTAGGGGAGCCTGAAGCCCCGGGGTGCCCTAGCCTGAAGGCTAGCGGAGCCCTAGCCTTAGCCTAGGGGAGCCTGAAGCCCCGGGGTGCCCTAGCCTGAAGGCTAGCGGAGCCCTAGCCTTAGCCTAGGGGAGCCTGAAGCCCCGGGGTGCCCTAGCCTGAAGGCTAGCGGAGCCCTAGCCTTAGCCTAGGGGAGCCTGAAGCCCCGGGGTGCCCTAGCCTGAAGGCTAGCGGAGCCCTAGCCTTAGCCTAGGGGAGCCTGAAGCCCCGGGGTGCCCTAGCCTGATGGCTAGCGGAGCCCTAGCCTTAGCCTAGGGGAGCCTGAAGCCCCGGGGTGCCCTAGCCTGAAGGCTAGCGGAGCCCTAGCCTTAGCCTAGGGGAGCCTGAAGCCCCGGGGTGCCCTAGCCTGAAGGCTAGCGGAGCCCTAGCCTTAGCCTAGGGGAGCCTGAAGCCCCGGGGTGCCCTAGCCTGAAGGCTAGCGGAGCCCTAGCCTTAGCCTAGGGGAGCCTGAAGCCCCGGGGTGCCCTAGCCTGAAGGCTAGCGGAGCCCTAGCCTTAGCCTAGGGGAGCCTGAAGCCCCGGGGTGCCCTAGCCTGAAGGCTAGCGGAGCCCTAGCCTTAGCCTAGGGGAGCCTGAAGCCCCGGGGTGCCCTAGCCTGAGGGCTAGCGGAGCCCTAGCCTTAGCCTAGGGGAGCCTGAAGCCCCGGGGTGCCCTAGCCTGAGGGCTAGCGGAGCCCTAGCCTTAGCCTAGGGGAGCCTGAAGCCCAGGGGTGCCCTAGCCTGAGGGCTAGCGGAGCCCTAGCCTTAGCCTATGGAGCCTGAAGCCCAGGGGTGCCCTAGCCTGAGGGCTAGCGGAGCCCTAGCCTTAGCCTAGGGGAGCCTAAAGCCCAGGGGTGCCCTAGCCTGAGGGCTAGCGGAGCCCTAGCCTTAGCCTAGGGGAGCCTAAAGCCCAGGGGTGCCCTAGCCTGAGGGCTAGCGGAGCCCTAGCCTTAGCCTAGGGGAGCCTAAAGCCCAGGGGTGCCCTAGCCTGAGGGCTAGCGGAGCCCTAGCCTTAGCCTAGGGGAGCCTAAAGCACAGGGGTGCCCTAGCCTGAGGGCTAGCGGAGCCCTAGCCTTAGCCTAGGGGAGCCTAAAGCCAAGGGGTGCCCTAGCCTGAGGGCTACGGGGCCCTAGCCTTAGCCTAGGGGAGCCTAAAGTCCAGGGGTGCCCTAGCCTGAGGGCTAGCGGAGCCCTAGCCTTAGCCTAGGGGAGCCTAAAGCCCAGGGGTGCCCTAGCCTGAGGGCTAGGGGAGCCCTAGCCTTAGCCTAGGGGAGCCTAAAGCCCAGGGGTGCCCTAGCCTGAGGGCCAGCGGAGCCCTAGCCTTAGCCTAGGGGAGCCTAAAGCCCAGGGGTGCCCTAGCCTGAGGGCCAGCGGAGCCCTAGCCTTAGCCTAGGGGAGCCTAAAGCCCAGGGGTGCCCTAGCCTGAGGGCCAGCGGAGCCCTAGCCTTAGCCTAGGGGAGCCTAAAGCCCAGGGGTGCCCTAGCCTGAAGGCCAGCGGAGCCCTAGCCTTAGCCTAGGGGAGCCTAAAGCCCAGGGGTGCCCTAGCCTGAAGGCCAGCGGAGCCCTAGCCTTACCCTAGGGGAGCCTAAAGCCCAGGGGTGCCCTAGCCTGAAGGCCAGCGGAGCCCTAGCCTTAGCCTAGGGGAGCCTAAAGCCCAAGGGTGCCCTAGCCTGAAGGCCAGGGGAGCCCTAGCCTTAGCCTAGGGGAGCCTAAAGCCCAGGGGTGCCCTAGCCTGAAGGCCAGGGGAGCCCTAGCCTTAGCCTAGGGGAGCCGAAAGCCCCGGGGTGCCCTAGCCTGAAGGCTAGCGGAGCCCTAGCCTTAGCCTAGGGGAGCCGAAAGCCCCGGGGTGCCCTAGCCTGAAGGCTAGCGGAGCCCTAGCCTTAGCCTAGGGGAGCCGAAAGCCCCGGGGTGCCCTAGCCTGAAGGCTAGAGGAGCCCTAGCCTTAGCCTAGGGGAGCCGAAAGCCCCGGGGTGCCCTAGCCTGAAGGCTAGCGGAGCCCTAGCCTTAGCCTAGGGGAGCCGAAAGCCCCGGGGTGCCCTAGCCTGAAGGCTAGCGGAGCCCTAGCCTTAGCCTAGGGGAGCCGAAAGCCCCGGGGAGCCCTAGCCTGAAGGCTAGCGGAGCCCTAGCCTTAGCCTAGGGGAGCCGAAAGCCCCGGGGTGCCCTAGCCTGAAGGCTAGCGGAGCCCTAGCCTTAGCCTAGGGGAGCCGAAAGCCCCGGGGTGCCCTAGCCTGAAGGCTAGCGGAGCCCTAGCCTTAGCCTTGGGGAGCCGAAAGCCCCGGGGTGCCCTAGCCTGAAGGCTAGCGGAGCCCTAGCCTTAGCCTAGGGGAGCCGAAAGCCCCGGGGTGCCCTAGCCTGAAGGCTAGCGGAGCCCTAGCCTTAGCCTAGGGGAGCCGAAAGCCCCGGGGTGCCCTAGCCTGAAGGCTAGCGGAGCCCTAGCCTTAGCCTAGGGGAGCCGAAAGCCCCGGGGTGCCCTAGCCTGAAGGCTAGCGGAGCCCTAGCCTTAGCCTAGGGGAGCCGAAAGCCCCGGGGTGCCCTAGCCTGAAGGCTAGCGGAGCCCTAGCCTTAGCCTAGGGGAGCCGAAAGCCCCGGGGTGCCCTAGCCTGAAGGCTAGCGGAGCCCTAGCCTTAGCCTAGGGGAGCCGAAAGCCCCGGGGTGCCCTAGCCTGAAGGCTAGCGGAGCCCTAGCCTTAGCCTAGGGGAGCCGAAAGCCCCGGGGTGCCCTAGCCTGAAGGCTAGCGGAGCCCTAGCCTTAGCCTAGGGGAGCCGAAAGCCCCGGGGTGCCCTAGCCTGAAGGCTAGCGGAGCCCTAGCCTTAGCCTAGGGGAGCCGAAAGCCCCGGGGTGCCCTAGCCTGAAGGCTAGCGGAGCCCTAGCCTTAGCCTAGGGGAGCCGAAAGCCCCGGGGTGCCCTAGCCTGAAGGCTAGCGGAGCCCTAGCCTTAGCCTTGGGGAGCCGAAAGCCCCGGGGTGCCCTAGCCTGAAGGCTAGCGGAGCCCTAGCCTTAGCCTAGGGGAGCCGAAAGCCCCGGGGTGCCCTAGCCTGAAGGCTAGCGGAGCCCTAGCCTTAGCCTAGGGGAGCCTAAAGCCCAGGGGTGCCCTCGCCTGAAGGCTAGCGGAGCCCTAGCCTTAGCCTAGGGGAGCCTAAAGCCCAGGGGTGCCCTCGCCTGAAGGCTAGCGGAGCCCTAGCCTTAGCCTAGGGGAGCCTAAAGCCCAGGGGTGCCCTCGCCTGAAGGCTAGGGGAGCCCTAGCCTTAGCCTAGGGGAGCCTAAAGCCCAGGGGTGCCCTCGCCTGAAGGCTAGGGGAGCCCTAGCCTTAGCCTAGGGGAGCCTAAAGCCCAGGGGTGCCCTCGCCTGAAGGCTAGGGGAGCCCTAGCCTTAGCCTAGGGGAGCCTAAAGCCCAGGGGTGCCCTCGCCTGAAGGCTAGGGGAGCCCTAGCCTTAGCCTAGGGGAGCCTAAAGCCCAGGGGTGCCCTCGCATGAAGGCTAGGGGAGCCCTAGCCTTAGCCTAGGGGAGCCTAAAGCCCAGTGGTGCCCTCGCCTGAAGGCTAGGGGAGCCCTAGCCTTAGCCTAGGGGAGCCTAAAGCCCAGGGGTGCCCTAGCCTGAAGGCTAGGGGAGCCCTAGCCTTAGCCTTGGGGAGCCTAATGCCCAGGGGTGCCCTAGCCTGAAGGCTAGGGGAGCCCTAGCCTTAGCCTAGGGGAGCCTAAAGCCCAGGGGTGCCCTAGCCTGAAGGCTAGCGGAGCCCTAGCCTTAGCCTAGGGGAGCCTAAAGCCCAGGGGTGCCCTAGCCTGAAGGCTAGCGGAGCCCTAGCCTTAGCCTAGGGGAGCCTAAAGCCCAGGGGTGCCCTAGCCTGAAGGCTAGCGGAGCCCTAGCCTTAGCCTAGGGGAGCCTAAAGCCCAGGGGTGCCCTAGCCTGAAGGCTAGCGGAGCCCTAGCCTTAGCCTAGGGGAGCCTAAAGCCCAGGGGTGCCCTAGCCTGAAGGCTAGCGGAGCCCTAGCCTTAGCCTAGGGGAGCCTAAAGCCCAGGGGTGCCCTAGCCTGAAGGCTAGCGGAGCCCTAGCCTTAGCCTAGGGGAGCCTAAAGCCCTGGGGTGCCCTAGCCTGAATGCTAGCGGAGCCCTAGCCTTAGCCTAGGGGAGCCTAAAGCCCAGGGGTGCCCTAGCCTGAAGGCTAGCGGAGCCCTAGCCTTAGCCTAGGGGAGCCTAAAGCCCAGGGGTGCCCTAGCCTGAAGGCTAGCGGAGCCCTAGCCTTAGCCTAGGGGAGCCTAAAGCCCAGGGGTGCCCTAGCCTGAAGGCTAGCGGAGCCCTAGCCTTAGCCTAGGGGAGCCTAAAGCCCAGGGGTGCCCTAGCCTGAAGGCTAGCGGAGCCCTAGCCTTAGCCTAGGGGAGCCTAAAGCCCAGGGGTGCCCTAGCCTGAAGGCTAGCGGAGCCCTAGCCTTAGCCTAGGGGAGCCTAAAGCCCAGGGGTGCCCTAGCCTGAAGGCTAGCGGAGCCCTAGCCTTAGCCTAGGGGAGCCTAAAGCCCAGGGGTGCCCTAGCCTGAAGGCTAGCGGAGCCCTAGCCTTAGCCTAGGGGAGCCTAAAGCCCAGGGGTGCCCTAGCCTGAAGGCTAGCGGAGCCCTAGCCTTAGCCTAGGGGAGCCTAAAGCCCAGGGGTGCCCTAGCCTGAAGGCTAGCGGAGCCCTAGCCTTAGCCTAGGGGAGCCTAAAGCCCAGGGGTGCCCTAGCCTGAAGACTAGCGGAGCCCTAGCCTTAGCCTAGGGGAGCCTAAAGCCCAGGGGTGCCCTAGCCTGAAGGCTAGCGGAGCCCTAGCCTTAGCCTAGGGGAGCCTAAAGCCCAGGGGTGCCCTAGCCTGAAGGCTAGCGGAGCCCTAGCCTTTTCCTAGGGGAGCCTAAAGCCCAGGGGTGCCCTAGCCTGAAGGCTAGCGGAGCCCTAGCCTTAGCCTAGGGGAGCCTAAAGCCCAGGGGTGCCCTAGCCTGAAGGCTAGCGGAGCCCTAGCCTTAGCCTAGGGGAGCCTAAAGCCCAGGGGTGCCCTAGCCTGAAGGCTAGCGGAGCCCTAGCCTTAGCCTAGGGGAGCCTAAAGCCCAGGGGTGCCCTAGCCTGAAGGCTAGCGGAGCCCTAGCCTTAGCCTAGGGGAGCCTAAAGCCCAGGGGTGCCCTAGCCTGAAGGCTAGCGGAGCCCTAGCCTTAGCCTAGGGGAGCCTAAAGCCCAGGGGTGCCCTAGCCTGAAGGCTAGCGGAGCCCTAGCCTTAGCCTAGGGGAGCCTAAAGCCCAGGGGTGCCCTAGCCTGAAGGCTAGCGGAGCCCTAGCCTTAGCCTAGGGGAGCCTAAAGCCCAGGGGTGCCCTAGCCTGAAGGCTAGGGGAGCCCTAGCCTTAGCCTAGGGGAGCCTAAAGCCCAGGGGTGCCCTAGCCTGAAGGCTAGGGGAGCCCTAGCCTTAGCCTAGGGGAGCCTAAAGCCCAGGGGTGCCCTAGCCTGAAGGCTAGGGGAGCCCTAGCCTTAGCCTAGGGGAGCCTAAAGCCCAGGTGTGCCCTAGCCTGAAGGCTAGGGGAGCCCTAGCCTTAGCCTAGGGGAGCCTAAAGCCCAGGGGTGCCCTAGCCTGAAGGCTAGCGGAGCCCTAGCCTTAGCCTAGGGGAGCCGAAAGCCCAGGGGTGCCCTAGCCTGAAGGCTAGCGGAGCCCTAGCCTTAGCCTAGGGGAGCCGAAAGCCCAGGGGTGCCCTAGCCTGAAGGCTAGCGGAGCCCTAGCCTTAGCCTAGGGGAGCCGAAAGCCCCGGGGTGCCCTAGCCTGAAGGCTAGCGGAGCCCTAGCCTTAGCCTAGGGGAGCCGAAAGCCCCGGGGTGCCCTAGCCTGAAGGCTAGCGGAGCCCTAGCCTTAGCCTAGGGGAGCCGAAAGCCCCGGGGTGCCCTAGCCTGAAGGCTAGCGGAGCCCTAGCCTTAGCCTAGGGGAGCCGAAAGCCCCGGGGTGCCCTAGCCTGAAGGCTAGAGGAGCCCTAGCCTTAGCCTAGGGGAGCCGAAAGCCCCGGGGTGCCCTAGCCTGAAGGCTAGCGGAGCCCTAGCCTTAGCCTAGGGGAGCCGAAAGCCCCGGGGTGCCCTAGCCTGAAGGCTAGCGGAGCCCTAGCCTTAGCCTAGGGGAGCCGAAAGCCCCGGGGAGCCCTAGCCTGAAGGCTAGAGGAGCCCTAGCCTTAGCCTAGGGGAGCCGAAAGCCCCGGGGTGCCCTAGCCTGAAGGCTAGCGGAGCCCTAGCCTTAGCCTAGGGGAGCCGAAAGCCCCGGGGTGCCCTAGCCTGAAGGCTAGCGGAGCCCTAGCCTTAGCCTTGGGGAGCCGAAAGCCCCGGGGTGCCCTAGCCTGAAGGCTAGCGGAGCCCTAGCCTTAGCCTAGGGGAGCCGAAAGCCCCGGGGTGCCCTAGCCTGAAGGCTAGCGGAGCCCTAGCCTTAGCCTAGGGGAGCCGAAAGCCCCGGGGTGCCCTAGCCTGAAGGCTAGCGGAGCCCTAGCCTTAGCCTAGGGGAGCCGAAAGCCCCGGGGTGCCCTAGCCTGAAGGCTAGCGGAGCCCTAGCCTTAGCCTAGGGGAGCCGAAAGCCCCGGGGTGCCCTAGCCTGAAGGCTAGCGGAGCCCTAGCCTTAGCCTAGGGGAGCCGAAAGCCCCGGGGTGCCCTAGCCTGAAGGCTAGCGGAGCCCTAGCCTTAGCCTAGGGGAGCCGAAAGCCCCGGGGTGCCCTAGCCTGAAGGCTAGCGGAGCCCTAGCCTTAGCCTAGGGGAGCCGAAAGCCCCGGGGTGCCCTAGCCTGAAGGCTAGCGGAGCCCTAGCCTTAGCCTAGGGGAGCCGAAAGCCCCGGGGTGCCCTAGCCTGAAGGCTAGCGGAGCCCTAGCCTTAGCCTAGGGGAGCCGAAAGCCCCGGGGTGCCCTAGCCTGAAGGCTAGGGGAGCCCTAGCCTTAGCCTAGGGGAGCCGAAAGCCCCGGGGTGCCCTAGCCTGAAGGCTAGCAGAGCCCTAGCCTTAGCCTAGGGGAGCCGAAAGCCCCGGGGTGCCCTAGCCTGAAGGCTAGCGGAGCCCTAGCCTTAGCCTAGGGGAGCCGAAAGCCCCGGGGTGCCCTAGCCTGAAGGCTAGCGGAGCCCTAGCCTTAGCCTAGGGGAGCCGGAAGCCCCGGGGTGCCCTAGCCTGAAGGCTAGCGGAGCCCTAGCCTTAGCCTAGGGGAGCCGGAAGCCCGGGGTGCCCTAGCCTGAAGGCTAGCGGAGCCCTAGCCTTAGCCTAGGGGAGCCGGAAGCCACGGGGTGCCCTAGCCTGAAGGCTAGCGGAGCCCTAGCCTTAGCCTAGGGGAGCCTGAAGCCCCGGGGTGCCCTAGCCTGAAGGCTAGCGGAACCCTAGCCTTAGCCTAGGGGAGCCTGAAGCCCCGGGGTGCCCTAGCCTGAAGGCTAGCGGAGCCCTAGCCTTAGCCTAGGGGAGCCTGAAGCCCCGGGGTGCCCTAGCCTGAAGGCTAGCGGAGCCCTAGCCTTAGCCTAGGGGAGCCTGAAGCCCCGGGGTGCCCTAGCCTGAAGGCTAGCGGAGCCCTAGCCTTAGCCTAGGGGAGCCTGAAGCCCCGGGGTGCCCTAGCCTGAAGGCTAGCGGAGCCCTAGCCTTAGCCTAGGGGAGCCTGAAGCCCCGGGGTGCCCTAGCCTGAAGGCTAGCGGAGCCCTAGCCTTAGCCTAGGGGAGCCTGAAGCCCCGGGGTGCCCTAGCCTGAAGGCTAGCGGAGCCCTAGCCTTAGCCTAGGGGAGCCTGAAGCCCCGGGGTGCCCTAGCCTGAAGGCTAGCGGAGCCCTAGCCTTAGCCTAGGGGAGCCTGAAGCCCCGGGGTGCCCTAGCCTGAAGGCTAGCGGAGCCCTAGCCTTAGCCTAGGGGAGCCTGAAGCCCCGGGGTGCCCTAGCCTGAAGGCTAGCGGAGCCCTAGCCTTAGCCTAGGGGAGCCTGAAGCCCCGGGGTGCCCTAGCCTGAAGGCTAGCGGAGCCCTAGCCTTAGCCTAGGGGAGCCTGAAGCCCCGGGGTGCCCTAGCCTGAGGGCTAGCGGAGCCCTAGCCTTAGCCTAGGGGAGCCTGAAGCCCCGGGGTGCCCTAGCCTGAGGGCTAGCGGAGCCCTAGCCTTAGCCTAGGGGAGCCTGAAGCCCCGGGGTGCCCTAGCCTGAGGGCTAGCGGAGCCCTAGCCTTAGCCTATGGAGCCTGAAGCCCAGGGGTGCCCTAGCCTGAGGGCTAGCGGAGCCCTAGCCTTAGCCTAGGGGAGCCTAAAGCCCAGGGGTGCCCTAGCCTGAGGGCTAGCGGAGCCCTAGCCTTAGCCTAGGGGAGCCTAAAGCCCAGGGGTGCCCTAGCCTGAGGGCTAGCGGAGCCCTAGCCTTAGCCTAGGGGAGCCTAAAGCCCAGGGGTGCCCTAGCCTGAGGGCTAGCGGAGCCCTAGCCTTAGCCTAGGGGAGCCTAAAGCACAGGGGTGCCCTAGCCTGAGGGCTAGCGGAGCCCTAGCCTTAGCCTAGGGGAGCCTAAAGCCAAGGGGTGCCCTAGCCTGAGGGCTACGGGGCCCTAGCCTTAGCCTAGGGGAGCCTAAAGTCCAGGGGTGCCCTAGCCTGAGGGCTAGCGGAGCCCTAGCCTTAGCCTAGGGGAGCCTAAAGCCCAGGGGTGCCCTAGCCTGAGGGCTAGGGGAGCCCTAGCCTTAGCCTAGGGGAGCCTAAAGCCCAGGGGTGCCCTAGCCTGAGGGCCAGCGGAGCCCTAGCCTTAGCCTAGGGGAGCCTAAAGCCCAGGGGTGCCCTAGCCTGAGGGCCAGCGGAGCCCTAGCCTTAGCCTAGGGGAGCCTAAAGCCCAGGGGTGCCCTAGCCTGAGGGCCAGCGGAGCCCTAGCCTTAGCCTAGGGGAGCCTAAAGCCCAGGGGTGCCCTAGCCTGAAGGCCAGCGGAGCCCTAGCCTTAGCCTAGGGGAGCCTAAAGCCCAGGGGTACCCTAGCCTGAAGGCCAGCGGAGCCCTAGCCTTACCCTAGGGGAGCCTAAAGCCCAGGGGTGCCCTAGCCTGAAGGCCAGCGGAGCCCTAGCCTTAGCCTAGGGGAGCCTAAAGCCCAGGGGTGCCCTAGCCTGAAGGCCAGGGGAGCCCTAGCCTTAGCCTAGGGGAGCCTAAAGCCCAGGGGTGCCCTAGCCTGAAGGCCAGGGGAGCCCTAGCCTTAGCCTAGGGGAGCCTAAAGCCCAGGGGTGCCCTAGCCTGAAGGCCAGGGGAGCCCTAGCCTTAGCCTAGGGGAGCCTAAAGCCCAGGGGTGCCCTAGCCTGAAGGCCAGGGGAGCCCTAGCCTTAGCCTAGGGGAGCCTAAAGCCCAGGGGTGCCCTAGCCTGAAGGCCAGGGGAGCCCTAGCCTTAGCCTAGGGGAGCCTAAAGCCCAGGGGTGCCCTAGCCTGAAGGCCAGGGGAGCCCTAGCCTTAGCCTAGGGGAGCCTAAAGCCCAGGGGTGCCCTAGCCTGAAGGCCAGGGGAGCCCTAGCCTTAGCCTAGGGGAGCCTAAAGCCCAGGGGTGCCCTAGCCTGAAGGCCAGGGGAGCCCTAGCCTTAGCCTAGGGGAGCCTAAAGCCCAGGGGTGCCCTAGCCTGAAGGCCAGGGGAGCCCTAGCCTTAGCCTAGGGGAGCCTAAAGCCCAGGGGTGCCCTAGCCTGAAGGCCAGGGGAGCCCTAGCCTTAGCCTAGGGGAGCCTAAAGCCCAGGGGAGCCCTAGCCTGAAGGCCAGGGGAGCCCTAGCCTTAGCCTAGGGGAGCCTAAAGCCCAGGGGTGCCCTAGCCTGAAGGCCAGGGGAGCCCTAGCCTTAGCCTAGGGGAGCCTAAAGCCCAGGGGTGCCCTAGCCTGAAGGCCAAGGGAGCCCTAGCCTTAGCCTAGGGGAGCCTAAAGCCCAGGGGTGCCCTAGCCTGAAGGCCAGGGGAGCCCTAGCCTTAGCCTAGGGGAGCCTACAGCCCAGGGGTGCCCTAGCCTGAAGGCCAGGGGAGCCCTAGCCTTAGCCTAGGGGAGCCTAAAGCCCAGGGGTGCCCTATCCTGAAGGCCAGGGGAGCCCTAGCCTTAGCCTAGGGGAGCCTAAAGCCCAGGGGTGCCCTAGCCTGAAGGCCAGGGGAGCCCTAGCCTTAGTCTAGGGGAGCCTAAAGCCCAGGGGTGCCCTAGCCTGAAGGCCAGGGGAGGCCTAGCCTTAGCCTAGGGGAGCCTAAAGCCCAGGGGTGCCCTAGCCTGAAGGCCAGGGGAGCCCTAGCCTTAGCCTAGGGGAGCCTAAAGCCCAGGGGTGCCCTAGCCTGAAGGCCAGGGGAGCCCTAGCCTTAGCCTAGGGGAGCCTAAATCCCAGGGGTACCCTAGCCTGAAGGCCAGGTGAGCCCTAGCCTTAGCCTAGGGGAGCCTAAAGCCCAGGGGTGCCCTAGCCTGAAGGCCAGGGGAGCCCTAGCCTTAGCCTAGGGGAGCCTAAAGCCCAGGCGTGCCCTAGACTGAAGGCCAGGGGAGCCCTAGCCTTAGCCTAGGGGAGCCTAAAGCCCAGGCGTGCCCTAGCCTGAAGGCCAGGGGAGCCCTAGCCTTAGCCTAGGGGAGCCTAAAGCCCAGGCGTGCCCTAGCCTGAAGGCCAGGGGAGCCCTAGCCTTAGCCTAGGGTAGCCTAAAGCCCAGGCGTGCCCTAGCCTGAAGGCCAGGGGAGCCCTAGCCTTAGCCTAGGGGAACCTAAAGCCCAGGGGTGCCCTAGCCTGAAGGCCAGGGGAGCCCTAGCCTTAGCCTAGGGGAGCCTAAAGCCCAGGGGTGCCCTAGCCTGAAGGCCAGGGGAGGCCTAGCCTTAGCCTAGGGGAGCCTAAAGCCCAGGGGTGCCCTAGCCTGAAGGCCAGGGGAGCCCTAGCTTTAGCCTAGGGGAGCCTAAAGCCCAGGGGTGCCCTAGCCTGAAGGCCAGGGGAGCCCTAGCCTTAGCCTAGGGGAGCCTAAAGCCCAGGGGTGCCCTAGCCTGAAGTCCAGGGGAGCCCTAGCCTTAGCCTAAGGGAGCCTAAAGCCCAGGGGTGCCCTAGCCTGAAGGCCAGGGGAGCCCTAGCCTTAGCCTAGGGGAGCCTAAAGCCCAGGGGTGCCCTAGCCTGAAGGCCAGGGGAGCCCTAGCCTTAGCCTGGGGAGCCTAAAGCCCAGGGGTGCCCTAGCCTGAAGCCTAGGGGAGCCCTAGCCTTAGCCTAGGGGAGCCTAAAGCCCAGGGGTGCCCTAGCCTGAAGCCTAGGGGAGCCCTAGCCTTAGCCTAGGGGAGCCTAAAGCCCAGGGATGCCCTAGCCTGAAGGCTAGGGGAGCCCTAGCCTTAGCCTAGGGGAGCCTAAAGCCCAGGGGTGCCCTAGCTTGAAGGCTAGGGGAGCCCTAGCCTTAGCCTAGGGGAGCCTAAAGCCCAGGGGTGCCCTAGCCTGAAGGCTAGGGGAGCCCTAGCCTTAGCCTAGGGGAGCCTAAAGCCCAGGGGTGCCCTAGACTGAAGGCTAGGGGAGCCCTAGCCTTAGCCTAGGGGAGCCTAAAGCCCAGGGGTGCCCTAGCCTGAAGGCTAGGGGAGGCCTAGCCTTAGCCTAGGGGAGCGCTAGCCTAAAGCCTAGGGGTGCCCTAGCCTGAAGGCTAGGGGAGCCCTAGCCTTAGCCTAGGGGAGCCTAAAGCCTAGGGGTGCCCTAGCCTGAAGGCTAGGGGAGGCCTAGCCTTAGCCCAGGGGAGCCCTAGCCTAAAGCCTAGGGGTGCCCTAGCCTGAAGGCTAGGGGAGGCCTAGCCTTAGCCTAGGGGAGCCCAAAGCCTAGGGGTGCCCTAGCCTGAAGGCTAGGGGAGCCCTAGCCTTAGCCTAGGGGAGCCCTAGCCTAAAGCCTAGGGGTGCCCTTGCCTGAAGGCTAGGGGAGCCCTAGCCTTAGCCTAGGGGAGCCTAAAGCCTAGGGGTGCCCTAGCCTGAAGGCTAGGGGAGCCCTAGCCTTATCCTAGGGGAGCCTAAAGCCTAGGGGTGCCCTAGCCTGAAGGCTAGGGGAGCCCTAGCCTTAGCCTAGGGGAGCCCTAGCCTAAAGCCTAGGGGTGCCCTAGCCTGAAGGCTAGGGGAGCCCTAGCCTTAGCCTAGGGGAGCCTAAAGCCTAGGGGTGCCCTAGCCTGAAGGCTAGGGGAGCCCTAGCCTTAGCGCTAGGGGAGCCCTAGCCTAAAGCCTAGGGGTGCCCTAGCCTGAAGGCTAGGGGAGCCCTAGCCTTAGCGCTAGGGGAGCCCTAGCCTAAAGCCTAGGGGTGCCCTAGCCTGAAGGCTAGGGGAGCCCTAGCCTTAGCGCTAGGGGAGCCCTAGCCTAAAGCCTAGGGGTGCCCTAGCCTGAAGGCTAGGGGAGCCCTAGCCTTAGCCTAGGGGAGCCTAAAGCCTAGGGGTGCCCTAGCCTGAAGGCTAGGGGAGCCCTAGCCTTAGCCTAGGGGAGCCCTAGCCTAAAGCCTAGGGGTGCCCTAGCCTGAAGGCTAGGGGAGCCCTTGCCTTAGCCTAGGGGAGCCTAAAGCCTAGGGGTGCCCTAGCCTGAAGGCTAGCGGAGCCCTAGCCTTAGCCTAGGGGAGCCCTAGCATAAAGCCTAGGGGTGCCCTAGCCTGAAGGCTAGGCGAGCCCTAGCCTTAGCCTAGGGGAGCCTAAAGCCTAGGGTTGCCCTAGCCTGAAGGCTAGGGGAGCCCTAGCCTTAGCCTAGGGGAGCATAAAGCCTAGGGGTGCCCTAGCCTGAAGGCTAGGGGAGCCCTAGCCTAAAGCCTAGGGGTGCCCTAGCCTGAAGGCTAGGGGAGCCCTAGCCTTAGCGCTAGGGGAGCCCTAGCCTAAAGCCTAGGGGTGCCCTAGCCTGAAGGCTAGGGGAGCCCTAGCCTTAGCGCTAGGGGAGCCCTAGCCTAAAGCCTAGGGGTGCCCTAGCCTGAAGGCTAGGGGAGCCCTAGCCTTAGCCTAGGGGAGCCTAAAGCCTAGGGGTGCCCTAGCCTGAAGGCTAGGGGAGCCCTAGCCTAAAGCCTAGGGGTGCCCTAGCCTGAAGGCTAGGGGAGCCCTAGCCTTAGCGCTAGGGGAGCCCTAGCCTAAGGCCTAGGGGTGCCCTAGCCTGAAGGCTAGGGGAGCCCTAGCCTTAGCGCTAGGGGAGCCCTAGCCTAAGGCCTAGGGGTGCCCTAGCCTGAAGGCTAGGGGAGCCCTAGCCTTAGCGCTAGGGGAGCCCTAGCCTAAAGCCTAGGGGTGCCCTAGCCTGAAGGCTAGGGGAGCCCTAGCCTTAGCGCTAGGGGAGCCCTAGCCTAAAGCCTAGGGGTGCCCTAGCCTGAAGGCTAGGGGAGCCCTAGCCTTAGCGCTAGGGGAGCCCTAGCCTAAAGCCTAGGGGTGCCCTAGCCTGAAGGCTAGGGGAGCCCTAGCCTTAGCGCTAGGGGAGCCCTAGCCTAAAGCCTAGGGGTGCCCTAGCCTGAAGGCTAGGGGAGCCCTAGCCTTTGCGCTAGGGGAGCCCTAGCCTAAAGCCTAGGGGTGCCCTAGCCTGAAGGCTAGGGGAGCCCTAGCCTTAGCGCTAGGGGAGCCCTAGCCTAAAGCCTAGGGGTGCCCTAGCCTGAAGGCTAGGGGAGCCCTTGCCTTAGCCTAGGGGAGCCCTAGCCTAAAGCCTAGGGGTGACCTAGCCTGAAGGCTAGGGGAGCCCTAGCCTTAGCGCTAGGGGAGCCCTAGCCTAAAGCCTAGGGGTGCCCTAGCCTGAAGGCTAGGGGGAGCCCTAGCCTTAGCCTAGGGGAGCCTAAAGCCTAGGGGTGCCCTAGCCTGAAGGCTAGGGGAGGCCTAGCCTTAGCCCAGGGGAGCCCTAGCCTAAAGCCTAGGGGTGCCCTAGCCTGAAGGCTAGGGGAGGCCTAGCCTTAGCCTAGGGGAGCCTAAAGCCTAGGGGTGCCCTAGCCTGAAGGCTAGGGGAGCCCTAGCCTTAGCCTAGGGGAGCCCTAGCCTAAAGCCTAGGGGTGCCCTAGCCTGAAGGCTAGGGGAGCCCTAGCCTTAGCCTAGGGGAGCCTAAAGCCTAGGGGTGCCCTAGCCTGAAGGCTAGGGGAGCCCTAGCCTTAGCATAGGGGAGCCTAAAGCCTGGGGGTGCCCTAGCCTGAAGGCTAGGGGAGCCCTAGCCTTAGCCTAGGGGAGCCCTAGCCTAAAGCCTAGGGGTGCCCTAGCCTGAAGGCTAGGGGAGCCCTAGCCTTAGCCTAGGGGAGCCTAAGCCTAGGGGTGCCCTAGCCTGAAGGCTAGGGGAGCCCTAGCCTTAGCGCTAGGGGAGCCCTAGCCTAAAGCCTAGGGGTGCCCTAGCCTGAAGGCTAGGGGAGCCCTAGCCTTAGCGCTAGGGGAGCCCTAGCCTAAAGCCTAGGGGTGCCCTAGCCTGAAGGCTAGGGGAGCCCTAGCCTTAGCCTAGGGGAGCCTAAAGCCTAGGGGTGCCCTAGCCTGAAGGCTAGGGGAGCCCTAGCCTTAGCCTAGGGGAGCCCTAGCCTAAAGCCTAGGGGTGCCCTAGCCTGAAGGCTAGGGGAGCCCTTGCCTTAGCCTAGGGGAGCCTAAAGCCTAGGGGTGCCCTAGCCTGAAGGCTAGCGGAGCCCTAGCCTTAGCCTAGGGGAGCCCTAGCATAAAGCCTAGGGGTGCCCTAGCCTGAAGGCTAGGGGAGCCCTAGCCTTAGCCTAGGGGAGCCTAAAGCCTAGGGTTGCCCTAGCCTGAAGGCTAGGGGAGCCCTAGCCTTAGCCTAGGGGAGCATAAAGCCTAGGGGTGCCCTAGCCTGAAGGCTAGGGGAGCCCTAGCCTAAAGCCTAGGGGTGCCCTAGCCTGAAGGCTAGGGGAGCCCTAGCCTTAGCGCTAGGGGAGCCCTAGCCTAAAGCCTAGGGGTGCCCTAGCCTGAAGGCTAGGGGAGCCCTAGCCTTAGCGCTAGGGGAGCCCTAGCCTAAAGCCTAGGGGTGCCCTAGCCTGAAGGCTAGGGGAGCCCTAGCCTTAGCCTAGGGGAGCCTAAAGCCTAGGGGTGCCCTAGCCTGAAGGCTAGGGGAGCCCTAGCCTAAAGCCTAGGGGTGCCCTAGCCTGAAGGCTAGGGGAGCCCTAGCCTTAGCGCTAGGGGAGCCCTAGCCTAAGGCCTAGGGGTGCCCTAGCCTGAAGGCTAGGGGAGCCCTAGCCTTAGCGCTAGGGGAGCCCTAGCCTAAAGCCTAGGGGTGCCCTAGCCTGAAGGCTAGGGGAGCCCTAGCCTTAGCGCTAGGGGAGCCCTAGCCTAAAGCCTAGGGGTGCCCTAGCCTGAAGGCTAGGGGAGCCCTAGCCTTAGCGCTAGGGGAGCCCTAGCCTAAAGCCTAGGGGTGCCCTAGCCTGAAGGCTAGGGGAGCCCTAGCCTTAGCGCTAGGGGAGCCTTAGCCTAAAGCCTAGGGGTGCCCTAGCCTGAAGGCTAGGGGAGCCCTAGCCTTAGCGCTAGGGGAGCCCTAGCCTAAAGCCTAGGGGTGCCCTAGCCTGAAGGCTAGGGGAGCCCTAGCCTTTGCGCTAGGGGAGCCCTAGCCTAAAGCCTAGGGGTGCCCTAGCCTGAAGGCTAGGGGAGCCCTAGCCTTAGCGCTAGGGGAGCCCTAGCCTAAAGCCTAGGGGTGCCCTAGCCTGAAGGCTAGGGGAGCCCTTGCCTTAGCCTAGGGGAGCCCTAGCCTAAAGCCTAGGGGTGACCTAGCCTGAAGGCTAGGGGAGCCCTAGCCTTAGCGCTAGGGGAGCCCTAGCCTAAAGCCTAGGGGTGCCCTAGCCTGAAGGCTAGGGGAGCCCTAGCCTTAGCGCTAGGGGAGCCCTAGCCTAAAGCCTAGGGGTGCCCTAGCCTGAAGGCTAGGGGAGCCCTAGCCTTAGCGCTAGGGGAGCCCTAGCCTAAAGCCTAGGGGTGCCCTAGCCTGAAGGCTAGGGGAGCCCTAGCCTTAGCGCTAGGGGAGCCCTAGCCTAAAGCCTAGGGGTGCCCTAGCCTGAAGGCTAGGGGAGCCCTAGCCTTAGCGCTAGGGGAGCCCTAGCCTAAAGCCTAGGGGTGCCCTAGCCTGAAGGCTAGGGGAGCCCTAGCCTTAGCGCTAGGGGAGCCCTAGCCTAAAGCCTAGGGGTGCCCTAGCCTGAAGGCTAGGGGAGCCCTAGCCTTAGCGCTAGGGGAGCCCTAGCCCAAAGCCTAGGGGTGCCCTAGCCTGAAGGCTAGGGGAGCCCTAGCCTGAAGGCTAGGGGAGCCCTAGCCTTAGCCTAGGGGAGCCTAAAGCCTAGGGGTGCCCTAGCCTGAAGGCTAGGGGGGCTCTAGCCTTAGCGCTAGGGGAGCCCTAGCCTAAAGCCCAGGGGTGCCCTAGCCTGAAGGCTAGGGGAGCCCTAGCCTTAGCCTAGGGGAGCCTAAAGCCCAGGGGTGCCCTAGACTGAAGGCTAGGGGAGCCCTAGCCTTAGCCTAGGGGAGCCTAAAGCCCAGGGGTGCCCTAGACTGAAGGCTAGGGGAGCCCTAGCCTTAGCCTAGGGGAGCCTAAAGCCCAGGGGTGCCCTAGCCTGAAGGCTAGGGGAGGCCTAGCCTTAGCCTAGGGGAGCGCTAGCCTAAAGCCTAGGGGTGCCCTAGCCTGAAGGCTAGGGGAGCCCTAGCCTTAGCCTAGGGGAGCCTAAAGCCTAGGGGTGCCCTAGCCTGAAGGCTAGGGGAGGCCTAGCCTTAGCCCAGGGGAGCCCTAGCCTAAAGCCTAGGGGTGCCCTAGCCTGAAGGCTAGGGGAGGCCTAGCCTTAGCCTAGGGGAGCCTAAAGCCTAGGGGTGCCCTAGCCTGAAGGCTAGGGGAGCCCTAGCCTTAGCCTAGGGGAGCCCTAGCCTAAAGCCTAGGGGTGCCCTAGCCTGAAGGCTAGGGGAGCCCTAGCCTTAGCCTAGGGGAGCCTAAAGCCTAGGGGTGCCCTAGCCTGAAGGCTAGGGGAGCCCTAGCCTTAGCCTAGGGGAGCCTAAAGCCTAGGGGTGCCCTAGCCTGAAGGCTAGGGGAGCCCTAGCCTTAGCCTAGGGGAGCCCTAGCCTAAAGCCTAGGGGTGCCCTAGCCTGAAGGCTAGGGGAGCCCTAGCCTTAGCCTAGGGGAGCCTAAAGCCTAGGGGTGCCCTAGCCTGAAGGCTAGGGGAGCCCTAGCCTTAGCGCTAGGGGAGCCCTAGCCTAAAGCCTAGGGGTGCCCTAGCCTGAAGGCTAGGGGAGCCCTAGCCTTAGCGCTAGGGGAGCCCTAGCCTAAAGCCTAGGGGTGCCCTAGCCTGAAGGCTAGGGGAGCCCTAGCCTTAGCCTAGGGGAGCCTAAAGCCTAGGGGTGCCCTAGCCTAAAGGCTAGGGGAGCCCTAGCCTTAGCCTAGGGGAGCCCTAGCCTAAAGCCTAGGGGTGCCCTAGCCTGAAGGCTAGGGGAGCCCTTGCCTTAGCCTAGGGGAGCCTAAAGCCTAGGGGTGCCCTAGCCTGAAGGCTAGCGGAGCCCTAGCCTTAGCCTAGGGGAGCCCTAGCATAAAGCCTAGGGGTGCCCTAGCCTGAAGGCTAGGGGAGCCCTAGCCTTAGCCTAGGGGAGCCTAAAGCCTAGGGTTGCCCTAGCCTGAAGGCTAGGGGAGCCCTAGCCTTAGCCTAGGGGAGCATAAAGCCTAGGGGTGCCCTAGCCTGAAGGCTAGGGGAGCCCTAGCCTAAAGCCTAGGGGTGCCCTAGCCTGAAGGCTAGGGGAGCCCTAGCCTTAGCGCTAGGGGAGCCCTAGCCTAAAGCCTAGGGGTGCCCTAGCCTGAAGGCTAGGGGAGCCCTAGCCTTAGCGCTAGGGGAGCCCTAGCCTAAAGCCTAGGGGTGCCCTAGCCTGAAGGCTAGGGGAGCCCTAGCCTTAGCCTCGGGGAGCCTAAAGCCTAGGGGTGCCCTAGCCTGAAGGCTAGGGGAGCCCTAGCCTAAAGCCTAGGGGTGCCCTAGCCTGAAGGCTAGGGGAGCCCTAGCCTTAGCGCTAGGGGAGCCCTAGCCTAAAGCCTAGGGGTGCCCTAGCCTGAAGGCTAGGGGAGCCCTAGCCTTAGCGCTAGGGGAGCCCTAGCCTAAAGCCTAGGGGTGCCCTAGCCTGAAGGCTAGGGGAGCCCTAGCCTTAGCGCTAGGGGAGCCCTAGCCTAAAGCCTAGGGGTGCCCTAGCCTGAAGGCTAGGGGAGCCCTAGCCTTAGCGCTAGGGGAGCCCTAGCCTAAAGCCTAGGGGTGCCCTAGCCTGAAGGCTAGGGGAGCCCTAGCCTTAGCGCTAGGGGAGCCCTAGCCTAAAGCCTAGGGGTGCCCTAGCCTGAAGGCTAGGGGAGCCCTAGCCTTAGCGCTAGGGGAGCCCTAGCCTAAAGCCTAGGGGTGCCCTAGCCTGAAGGCTAGGGGAGCCCTAGCCTTAGCGCTAGGGGAGCCCTAGCCTAAAGCCTAGGGGTGCCCTAGCCTGAAGCCTAGGGGAGCCCTAGCCTTAGCGCTAGGGGAGCCCTAGCCTAAAGCCTAGGGGTGCCCTAGCCTGAAGGCTAGGGGAGCCCTAGCCTTAGCGCTAGGGGAGCCCTAGCCTAAAGCCTAGGGGTGCCCTAGCCTGAAGGCTAGGGGAGCCCTTGCCTTAGCCTAGGGGAGCCCTAGCCTAAAGCCTAGGGGTGACCTAGCCTGAAGGCTAGGGGAGCCCTAGCCTTAGCGCTAGGGGAGCCCTAGCCTAAAGCCTAGGGGTGCCCTAGCCTGAAGGCTAGGGGAGCCCTAGCCTTAGCGCTAGGGGAGCCCTAGCCTAAAGCCTAGGGGTGCCCTAGCCTGAAGGCTAGGGGAGCCCTAGCCTTAGCGCTAGGGGAGCCCTAGCCTAAAGCCTAGGGGTGCCCTAGCCTGAAGGCTAGGGGAGCCGTAGCCTTAGCGCTAGGGGAGCCCTAGCCCAAAGCCTAGGGGTGCCCTAGCCTGAAGGCTAGGGGAGCCCTAGCCTGAAGGCTAGGGGAGCCCTAGCCTTAGCCTAGGGGAGCCTAAAGCCTAGGGGTGCCCTAGCCTGAAGGCTAGGGGGTCTCTAGCCTTAGCGCTAGGGGAGCCCTAGCCTAAAGCCCAGGGGTGCCCTAGCCTGAAGGCTAGGGGAGCCCTAGCCTTAGCCTAGGGGAGCCTAAAGCCCAGGGGTGCCCTAGCCTGAAGGCTAGGGGAGCCCTAGCCTTAGCCTAGGGGAGCCTAAAGCCCAGGCGTGCCCTAGCCTGAAGGCTAGGGGAGCCCTAGCCTTAGCCTAGGGGAGCCTAAAGCCCAGGGGTGCCCTAGCCTGAAGGCTAGGGGAGCCCTAGCCTTAGCCTAGGGGAGCCTAAAGCCCAGGGGTGCCCTAGCCTGAAGGCTAGGGGAGCCCTAGCCTTAGCCTAGGGGAGCCTAAAGCCCAGGAGTGCCCTAGCCTGAAGGCTAGGGGAGCCCTAGCCTTAGCCTAGGGGAGCCTAAAGCCCAGGGGAGCCCTAGCCTGAAGGCTAGGGGAGCCCTAGCCTTAGCCTAGGGGAGCCTAAAGCCAAGGGGTGCACTAGCCTGAAGGCTATGGGAGCCCTAGCCTTAGCCTAGGGGAGCCTAAAGCCCAGGGGTGCCCTAGCCTGAAGGCTAGGGGAGCCCTAGCCTTAGCCTAGGGGAGCCTAAAGCCCAGGGGTGCCCTAGCCTGAAGCCTATGGGAGCCCTAGCCTTAACCTAGGGGAGCCTAAAGCCCAGGGGTGCCCTAGCCTGAAGGCTAGGGGAGCCCTAGCCTTAGCCTAGGGGAGCCTAAAGCCCAGGGGTGCCCTAGCCTGAAGGCTAGGGGAGCCCTAGCCTTAGCCTAGGGGAGCCTAAAGCCCAGGGGTGCCCTAGCCTGAAGGCTAGGGGAGCCCTAGCCTTAGCCTAGGGGAGCCTAAAGCCCAGGGGTACCCTAGCCTGAAGGCTAGGGGAGCCCTAGCCTTAGCCTAGGGGAGCCTAAAGCCCAGGGGTGCCCTAGCCTGAAGGCTAGGGGAGCCCTAGCCTTAGCCTAGGGGAGCCTAAAGCCCACGGGTGCCCTAGCCTGAAGGCTAGGGGAGCCCTAGCCTTAGCCTAGGGGAGCCTAAAGCCTAGGGGTGCCCTAGCCTGAAGGCTAGGGGAGCCCTAGCCTTAGCCTAGGGGAGCCTAAAGCCCAGGGGTGCCCTAGCCTGAAGGCTAGGGGAGCCCTAGCCTTAGCCTAGGGGAGCCTAAAGCCCAGGGGTGCCCTAGCCTGAAGGCTAGGGGAGCCCTAGCCTTAGCCTAGGGGAGCCTAAAGCCCAGGGGTGCCCTAGCCTGAAGGCTAGGGGAGCCCTAGCCTTAGCCTAGGGGAGCCTAAAGCCCAGGGGTGCCCTAGCCTGAAGGCTAGGGGAGTCCTAGCCTTAGCCTAGGGGAGCCTAAAGCCCATGGGTGCCCTAGCCTGAAGGCTAGGGGAGCCCTAGCCTTAGCCTAGGGGAGCCTAAAACCCAGGGGTGCCCTAGCCTGAAGGCTAGGGGAGCCCTAGCCTTAGCCTAGGGGAGCCTAAAGCCCAGGGGTGCCCTAGCCTGAAGGCTAGGGGAGCCCTAGCCTTAGCCTAGGGGAGCCTAAAGCCCAGGGGTGCCCTAGCCTGAAGGCTAGGGGAGGCCTAGCCTTAGCCTAGGGGAGCGCTAGCCTAAAGCCCAGGGGTGCCCTAGCCTGAAGGCTAGGGGAGCCCAAGCCTTAGCCTAGGGGAGCCTAAAGCCTAGGGGTGCCCTAGCCTGAAGGCTAGGGGAGGCCTAGCCTTAGCCCAGGGGAGCCCTAGCCTAAAGCCTAGGGGTGGCCTAGCCTGAAGGCTAGGGGAGGCCTAGCCTTAGCCTAGGGGAGCCTAAAGCCTAGGGGTGCCCTAGCCTGAAGGCTAGGGGAGCCCTAGCCTTAGCCTAGGGGAGCCTAAAGCCTAGGGGTGCCCTAGCCTGAAGGCTAGGGGAGCCCTAGCCTTAGCCTAGGGGAGCCCTAGCCTAAAGCCTAGGGGTGCCCTAGCCTGAAGGCTAGGGGAGCCCTAGCCTTAGCCTAGGGGAGCCTAAAGCCTAGGGGTGCCCTAGTCTGAAGGCTAGGGGAGCCCAAGCCTTAGTCTAGGGGAGCCCTAGCCTAAAGCCTAGGGGTGCCCTAGCCTGAAGGCTAGGGGAGCCCTTGCCTTAGCCTAGGGAACCCTAAAGCCTAGGGGTGCCCTAGCCTGAAGGCTAAGGGAGCCCTAGCCTTAGCCTAGGGGAGCCCTAGCCTAAAGCCTAGGGGTGCCCTAGCCTGAAGGCTAGGGGAGACCTAGCCTTAGCCTAGGGGAGCCTAAAGCCTAGGGGTGCCCTAGCCTGAAGGCTAGGGGAGCCCTAGCCTTAGCCTAGGGGAGCCTAAAGCCTAGGGGTGCCCTAGCCTGAAGGCTAGAGGAGCCCTAGCCTTAGCCTACGGGAGCCCTAGCATAAATCCTAGGGGTGCCCTAGCCTGAAGGCTAGGGGAGCCCTAGCCTTAGCCTAGGGGAGCCTAAAGCCTAGGGTTGCCCTAGCCTGAAGGCTAGGGTAGCCCTAGCCTTAGCCTAGGGGAGCATAAAGCCTAGGGGTGCCCTAGCCTGAAGGCTAGGGGAGCCCTAGCCTTAGCGCTAGGGGAGCCCTAGCCTAAAGCCCAGGGGTGCCCTAGCCTGAAGGCTAGGGGAGCCCTAGCCTTAGCGCTAGGGGAGCCCTAGCCTAAAGCCTAGGGGTGCCCTAGCCTGAAGGCTAGGGGAGCCCTAGCCTTAGCCTAGGGGAGCCTAAAGCCTAGGGGTGCCCTAGCCTGAAGGCTAGGGGAGCCCTAGCCTTAGCCTAGGGGAGCCTAAAGCCTAGGGGTGCCCTAGCCTGAAGGCTAGGGGAGCCCTAGCCTTAGCGCTAGGGGAGCCCTAGCCTAAAGCCTAGGGGTGCCCTAGCCTGAAGGCTAGGGGAGCCCTAGCCTTAGCGCTAGGGGAGCCCTAGCCTAAAGCCTAGGGGTGCCCTAGCCTGAAGGCTAGGGGAGCCCTAGCCTTAGCGCTAGGGGAGCCCTAGCCTAAAGCCTAGGGGTGCCCTAGCCTGAAGGCTAGGGGAGCCCTAGCCTTAGCGCTAGGGGAGCCCTAGCCTAAAGCCTAGGGGTGCCCTAGCCTGAAGGCTAGGGGAGCCCTAGCCTTAGCGCTAGGGGAGCCCTAGCCTAAAGCCTAGGGGTGCCCTAGCCTGAATGCTAGGGGAGCCCTAGCCTTAGCGCTAGGGGAGCCCTAGCCTTAGCGCTAGGGGAGCCCTAGCTTAAAGCCTAGGGGTGCCCTAGCCTGAAGGCTAGGGGATCCCTAGCCTTAGCGCTAGGGGAGCCCTAGCCTAAAGCCTAGGGGTGCCCTAGCCTGAAGGCTAGGGGAGCCCTAGCCTTAGCGCTAGGGGAGCCCTAGCCTAAAGCCTAGGGGTGCCCTAGCCTGAAGGCTAGGGGAGCCCTAGCCTTAGCGCTAGGGGAGCCCTAGCCTAAAGCCTAGGGGTGCCCTAGCCTGAAGGCTAGGGGAGCCCTAGCCTTAGCGCTAGGGGAGCCCTAGCCTAAAGCCTAGGGGTGCCCTAGCCTGAAGGCTAGGGGAGCCCTAGCCTTAGCGCTAGGGGAGCCCTAGCCTAAAGCCTAGGGGTGCCCTAGCCTGAAGGCTAGGGGAGCCCTAGCCTTAGCCTAGGGGAGCCCTAGCCTAAAGCCTAGGGGTGACCTAGCCTGAAGGCTAGGGGAGCCCTAGCCTTAGCGCTAGGGGAGCCCTAGCCTAAAGCCTAGGGGTGCCCTAGCCTGAAGGCTAGGGGAGCCCTAGCCTTAGCGCTAGGGGAGCCCTAGCCTAAAGCCTAGGGGTGCCCTAGCCTGAAGGCTAGGGGAGCCCTAGCCTTAGCGCTAGGGGAGCCCTAGCCTAAAGCCTAGGGGTGCCCTAGCCTGAAGGCTAGGGGAGCCCTAGCCTTAGCGCTAGGGGAGCCCTAGCCTAAAGCCTAGGGGTGCCCAAGCCTGAAGGCTAGGGGAGCCCTAGCCTTAGCGCTAGGGGAGCCCTAGCCTAAAGCCTAGGGGTGCCCTAGCCTGAAGGCTAGGGGAGCCCTAGCCTTAGCGCTAGGGGAGCCCTAGCCTAAAGCCTAGGGGTGCCCTAGCCTGAAGGCTAGGGGAGCCCTAGCCTTAGCGCTAGGGGAGCCCTAGCCTAAAGCCTAGGGGTGCCCTAGCCTGAAGGCTAGGGGAGCCCTAGCCTTAGCGCTAGGGGAGCCCTAGCCTAAAGCCTAGGGGTGCCCTAGCCTGAAGGCTAGGGGAGCCCTAGCCTGAAGGCTAGGGGAGCCCTAGCCTTAGCCTAGGGGAGCCTAAAGCCTAGGGGTGCCCTAGCCTGAAGGCTAGGGGGGCTCTAGCCTTAGCGCTAGGGGAGCCCTAGCCTAAAGCCCAGGGGTGCCCTAGCCTGAAGGCTAGGGGAGCCCTAGCCTTAGCCTAGGGGAGCCTAAAGCCCAGGGGTGCCCTAGCCTGAAGGCTAGGGGAGCCCTAGCCTTAGCCTAGGGGAGCCTAAAGCCCAGGCGTGCCCTAGCCTGAAGGCTAGGGGAGCCCTAGCCTTAGCCTAGGGGAGCCTAAAGCCCAGGGGTGCCCTAGCCTGAAGGCTAGGGGAGCCCTAGCCTTAGCCTAGGGGAGCCTAAAGCCCAGGGGTGCCCTAGCCTGAAGGCTAGGGGAGCCCTAGCCTTAGCCTAGGGGAGCCTAAAGCCCAGGGGTGCCCTAGCCTGAAGGCTAGGGGAGCCCTAGCCTTAGCCTAGGGGAGCCTAAAGCCCAGGGGAGCCCTAGCCTGAAGGCTAGGGGAGCCCTAGCCTTAGCCTAGGGGAGCCTAAAGCCAAGGGGTGCACTAGCCTGAAGGCTAGGGGAGCCCTAGCCTTAGCCTAGGGGAGCCTAAAGCCCAGGGGTGCCCTAGCCTGAAGGCTAGGGGAGCCCTAGCCTTAGCCTAGGGGAGCCTAATGCCCAGGGGTGCCCTAGCCTGAAGCCTATGGGAGCCCTAGCCTTAGCCTAGGGGAGCCTAAAGCCCAGGGGTGCCCTAGCCTGAAGGCTAGGGGAGCCCTAGCCTTAGCCTAGGGGAGCCTAAAGCCCAGGGGTGCCCTAGCCTGAAGGCTAGGGGAGCCCTAGCCTTAGCCTAGGGGAGCCTAAAGCCCAGGGGTGCCCTAGCCTGAAGGCTAGGGGAGCCCTAGCCTTAGCCTAGGGGAGCCTAAAGCCCAGGGGTGCCCTAGCCTGAAGGCTAGGGGAGCCCTAGCCTTAGCCTAGGGGAGCCTAAAGCCCAGGGGTGCCCTAGCCTGAAGGCTAGGGGAGCCCTAGCCTTAGCCTAGGGGAGCCTAAAGCCCAGGGGTGCCCTAGCCTGAAGGCTAGGGGAGCCCTAGCCTTAGCCTAGGGGAGCCTAAAGCCCAGGGGTGCCCTAGCGTGAAGGCTAGGGGAGCCCTAGCCTTAGCCTAGGGGAGCCTAAAGCCCAGGGGTGCCCTAGCCTGAAGGCTAGGGGAGCCCTAGCCTTAGCCTAGGGGAGCCTAAAGCCCAGGGGTGCCCTAGCCTGAAGGCTAGGGGAGCCCTAGCCTTAGCCTAGGGGAGCCTAAAGCCCAGGGGTGCCCTAGCCTGAAGGCTAGGGGAGCCCTAGCCTTAGCCTAGGGGAGCCTAAAGCCCAGGTGTGCCCTAGCCTGAAGGCTAGGGGAGCCCTAGCCTTAGCCTAGGGGAGCCTAAAACCCAGGGGTGCCCTAGCCTGAAGGCTAGGGGAGCCCTAGCCTTAGCCTAGGGGAGCCTAAAGCCCAGGGGTGCCCTAGCCTGAAGGCTAGGGGAGCCCTAGCCTTAGCCTAGGGGAGCCTAAAGCCCAGGGGTGCCCTAGCCTGAAGGCTAGGGGAGGCCTAGCCTTAGCCTAGGGGAGCGCTAGCCTAAAGCCCAGGGGTGCCCTAGCCTGAAGGCTAGGGGAGCCCTAGCCTTAGCCTAGGGGAGCCTAAAGCCTAGGGGTGCCCTAGCCTGAAGGCTAGGGGAGGCCTAGCCTTAGCCCAGGGGAGCCCTAGCCTAAAGCCTAGGGGTGCCCTAGCCTGAAGGCTAGGGGAGGCCTAGCCTTAGCCTAGGGGAGCCTAAAGCCTAGGGGTGCCCTAGCCTGAAGGCTAGGGGAGCCCTAGTCTTAGCCTAGGGGAGCCCTAGCCTAAAGCCTAGGGGTGCCCTAGCCTGAAGGCTAGGGGAGCCCTAGCCTTAGCCTAGGGGAGCCTAAAGCCTAGGGGTGCCCTAGCCTGAAGGCTAGGGGAGCCCTAGCCTTAGCCTAGGGGAGCCCTAGCCTAAAGCCTAGGGGTGCCCTAGCCTGAAGGCTAGGGGAGCCCTAGCCTTAGCCTAGGGGAGCCTAAAGCCTAGGGGTGCCCTAGCCTGAAGGCTAGGGGAGCCCAAGCCTTAGTCTAGGGGAGCCCTAGCCTAAAGCCTAGGGGTGCCCTAGCCTGAAGGCTAGGGGAGCCCTTGCCTTAGCCTAGGGGAGCCTAAAGCCTAGGGGTGCCCTAGCCTGAAGGCTAAGGGAGCCCTAGCCTTAGCCTAGGGGAGCCCTAGCCTAAAGCCTAGGGGTGCCCTAGCCTGAAGGCTAGGGGAGCCCTAGCCTTAGCCTAGGGGAGCCTAAAGCCTAGGGGTGCCCTAGCCTGAAGGCTAGGGGAGCCCTAGCCTTAGCCTAGGGGAGCCTAAAGCCTAGGGGTGCCCTAGCCTGAAGGCTAGAGGAGCCCTAGCCTTAGCCTACGGGAGCCCTAGCATAAAGCCTAGGGGTGCCCTAGCCTGAAGGCTAGGAGAGCCCTAGCCTTAGCCTAGGGGAGCCTAAAGCCTAGGGTTGCCCTAGCCTGAAGGCTAGGGGAGCCCTAGCCTTAGCCTAGGGGAGCATAAAGCCTAGGGGTGCCCTAGCCTGAAGGCTAGGGGAGCCCTAGCCTTAGCGCTAGGGGAGCCCTAGCCTAAAGCCCAGGGGTGCCCTAGCCTGAAGGCTAGGGGAGCCCTAGCCTTAGCGCTAGGGGAGCCCTAGCCTAAAGCCTAGGGGTGCCCTAGCCTGAAGGCTAGGGGAGCCCTAGCCTTAGCCTAGGGGAGCCTAAAGCCTAGGGGTGCCCTAGCCTGAAGGCTAGGGGAGCCCTAGCCTTAGCCTAGGGGAGCCTAAAGCCTAGGGGTGCCCTAGCCTGAAGGCTAGGGGAGCCCTAGCCTTAGCGCTAGGGGAGCCCTAGCCTAAAGCCTAGGGGTGCCCTAGCTTGAAGGCTAGGGGAGCCCTAGCCTTAGCGATAGGGGAGCCCTAGCCTAAAGCCTAGGGGTGCCCTAGCCTGAAGGCTAGGGGAGCCCTAGCCTTAGCGCTAGGGGAGCCCTAGCCTAAAGCCTAGGGGTGCCCTAGCCTGAAGGCTAGGGGAGCCCTAGCCTTAGCGCTAGGGGAGCCCTAGCCTAAAGCCTAGGGGTGCCCTAGCCTGAAGGCTAGGGGATCCCTAGCCTTAGCGCTAGGGGAGCCCTAGCCTAAAGCCTAGGGGTGCCCTAGCCTGAAGGCTAGGGGAGCCCTAGCCTTAGCGCTAAGGGAGCCCTAGCCTAAAGCCTAGGGGTGCCCTAGCCTGAAGGCTAGGGGAGCCCTAGCCTTAGCGCTAGGGGAGCCCTCGCCTAAAGCCTAGGGGTGCCCTAGCCTGAAGGCTAGGGGAGCCCTAGCCTTAGCGCTAGGGGAGCCCTCGCCTAAAGCCTAGGGGTGCCCTAGCCTGAAGGCTAGGGGAGCCCTAGCCTTAGCGCTAGGGGAGCCCTCGCCTAAAGCGTAGGGGTGCCCTAGCCTGAAGGCTAGGGGAGCCCTAGCCTTAGCGCTAGGGGAGCCCTCGCCTAAAGCCTAGGGGTGCCCTAGCCTGAAGGCTAGGGGAGCCCTAGCCTTAGCGCTAGGGGAGCCCTCGCCTAAAGCCTAGGGGTGCCCTAGCCTGAAGGTTAGGGGAGCCCTAGCCTTAGCGCTAGGGGAGCCCTCGCCTAAAGCCTAGGGGTGCCCTAGCCTGAAGGCTAGGGGAGCCCTAGCCTTAGCGCTAGGGGAGCCCTCGCCTAAAGCCTCGGGGTGCCCTAGCCTGAAGGCTAGGGGAGCCCTAGCCTTAGCGCTAGGGGAGCCCTCGCCTAAAGCCTAGGGGTGCCCTAGCCTGAAGGCTAGGGGAGCCCTAGCCTTAGCGCTAGGGGAGCCCTAGCCTAAAGCCTAGGGGTGCCCTAGCCTGAAGGCTAGGGGAGCCCTAGCCTGAAGGCTAGGGGAGCCCTAGCCTAAAGCCTAGGGGAGCCTAAAGCCTAGGGGTGCCCTAGCCTGAAGGCTAGGGGGGCCCTAGCCTTAACGCTAGGGGAGCCCTAGCCTAAAGCCTAGGGGTGCCCTAGCCTGAAGGCTAGGGGGGCCCTAGCCTTAGCGCTAGGGGAGCCCTAGCCTAAAGCCTAGGGGTGCCCTAGCCTGAAGGCTAGGGGGGCCCTAGCCTTAGCGCTAGGGGAGCCCTAGCCTAAAGCCTAGGGGTGCCCTAGCCTGAAGGCTAGGGGGGCCCTAGCCTTAGCGCTAGGGGAGCCCTAGCCTAAAGCCTAGGGGTGCCCTAGCCTGAAGGCTAGGGGGGCCCTAGCCTAAGCACTAGGGGAGCCCTAGCCTAAAGCCTAGGGGTGCCCTAGCCTGAAGGCTAGGGGGGCCCTAGCCTTAGCGCTAGGGGAGCCCTAGCCTAAAGCCTAGGGGTGCCCTAGCCTGAAGGCTAGGGGGGCCCTAGCCTTAGCGCTAGGGGAGCCCTAGCCTAAAGCCTAGGGGTGCCCTAGCCTGAAGGCTAGGGGGGCCCTAGCCTTAGCGCTAGGGGAGCCCTAGCCTAAAGCCTAGGGGTGCCCTAGCCTGAAGGCTAGGGGGGCCCTAGCCTTAGCGCTAGGGGAGCCCTAGCCCAAAGCCTAGGGGTGCCCTAGCCTGAAGGCTAGGGGGGCCCTAGCCTTAGCGCTAGGGGAGCCCTAGCCCAAAGCCTAGGGGTGCCCTAGCCTGAAGGCAAGGGGGGCCCTAGCCTTAGCGCTAGGGGAGCCCTAGCCCAAAGCCTAGGTGTGCCCTAGCCTGAAGGCTAGGGGGGCCCTAGCCTTAGCGCTACGGGAGCCCTAGCCCAAAGCCTAGGGGTGCCCTAGCCTGAAGGCTAGGGGGGCCCTAGCCTTAGCGCTAGGGGAGCCCTAGCCCAAAGCCTAGGGGTGCCCTAGCCTGAAGGCTAGGGGGGCCCTAGCCTTAGCGCTAGGGGGGCCCTAGCCCAAAGCCTAGGGGTGCCCTAGCCTGAAGGCTAGGGGGGCCCTAGCCTTAGCGCTAGGGGAGCCCTAGCCCAAAGCCTAGGGGTGCCCTAGCCTGAAGGCTAGGGGGGCCCTAGCCTTAGCGCTAGGGGAGCCCTAGCCCAAAGCCTAGGGGTGCCCTAGCCTGAAGGCTAGGGGGGCCCTAGCCTTAGCGCTAGGGGAGCCCTAGCCCAAAGCCTAGGGTTGCCATAGCCTGAAGGCTATGGGGGCCCTAGCCTTAGCGCTAGGGGAGCCCTAGCCCAAAGCCTAGGGGTGCCCTAGCCTGAAGGCTAGGGGGGCCCTAGCCTTAGCGCTAGGGGAGCCCTAGCCCAAAGCCTAGGGGTGCCCTAGCCTGAAGGCTAGGCGAGCCCTAGCCTTAGCGCTAGGGGAGCCCGAGCCCAAAGCCTAGGGGTGCCCTAGCCTGAAGGCTATGGGGGCCCTAGCCTTAGCGCTAGGGGAGCCCTAGCCCAAAGCCTAGGGGTGCCCTAGCCTGAAGGCTAGGCGAGCCCTAGCCTTAGCGCTAGGGGAGCCCTAGCCCAAAGCCTAGGGGTGCCCTAGCCTGAAGGCTAGGGGAGCCCTAGCCTTAGCGCTAGGGGAGCCCTAGCCCAAAGCCTAGGGGTGCCCTAGCCTGAAGGCTAGGGGAGCCCTAGCCTTAGCGCTAGGGGAGCCCTAGCCTAAAGCCTAGGGGTGCCCTAGCCTGAAGGCTAGGGGAGCCCTAGCCTTAGCGCTAGGGGAGCCCTAGCCTAAAGCCTAGGGGTGCCCTAGCCTGAAGGCTAGGGGAGCCCTAGCCTTAGCGCTAGGGGAGCCCTAGCCTAAAGCCTAGGGGTGCCCTAGCCTGAAGGCTAGGGGAGCCCTAGCCTTAGCGCTAGGGGAGCCCTAGCCTAAAGCCTAGGGGTGCCCTAGCCTGAAGGCTAGGGGAGCCCTAGCCTGAAGGCTAGGGGAGCCCTAGCCTGAAGGCTAGGGGAGCCCTAGCCTTAGCCTAGGTGAGCCTAAAGCCCAGGGGTGCCCTAGCCTGAAGGCTAGGGGAGCCCTAGCCTTAGCCTAGGGGAGCCTAAAGCCCAGGGGTGCCCTAGCCTGAAGGCTAGGGGAGCCCTAGCCTTAGCCTAGGGGAGCCTAAAGCCCAGGGGTGCCCTAGCCTGAAGGCTAGGGGAGCCCTAGCCTTAGCCTAGGGGAGCCTAAAGCCCAGGGGTGCCCTAGCCTGAAGGCTAGGGGAGCCCTAGCCTTAGCCTAGGGGAGCCTAAAGCCCAGGGGTGCCCTAGCCTGAAGGCTAGGGGAGCCCTAGCCTTAGCCTAGGGGAGCCTAAAGCCCAGGGGTGCCCTAGCCTGAAGGCTAGGGGAGCCCTAGCCTTAGCCTAGGGGAGCCTAAAGCCCAGGGGTGCCCTAGCCTGAAGGCTAGGGGAGCCCTAGCCTTAGCCTAGGGGAGCCTAAAGCCCAGGGGTGCCCTAGCCTGAAGGCTAGGGGAGCCCTAGCCTTAGCCTAGGGGAGCCTAAAGCCCAGGGGTGCCCTAGCCTGAAGGCTAGGGGAGCCCTAGCCTTAGCCTAGGGGAGCCTAAAGCCCAGGGGTGCCCTAGCCTGAAGGCTAGGGGAGCCCTAGCCTTAGCCTAGGGGAGCCTAAAGCCCAGGGGTGCCCTAGCCTGAAGGCTAGGGGAGCCCTAGCCTTAGCCTAGGGGAGCCTAAAACCCAGGGGTGCCCTAGCCTGAAGGCTAGGGGAGCCCTAGCCTTAGCCTAGGGGAGCCTAAAGCCCAGGGGTGCCCTAGCCTGAAGGCTAGGGGAGCCCTAGCCTTAGCCTAGGGGAGCCTAAAGCCCAGGGGTGCCCTAGCCTGAAGGCTAGGGGAGGCCTAGCCTTAGCCTACGGGAGCGCTAGCCTAAAGCCCAGGGGTGCCCTAGCCTGAAGGCTAGGGGAGCCCTAGCCTTAGCCTAGGGGAACCTAAAGCCTAGGGGTGCCCTAGCCTGAAGGCTAGGGGAGTCCTAGCCTTAGCCCAGGGGAGCCCTAGCCTAAAGCCTAGGGGTGCCCTAGCCTGAAGGCTAGGGGAGGCCTAGCCTTAGCCTAGGGGAGCCTAAAGCCTAGGGGTGCCCTAGCCTGAAGGCTAGGGGAGCCCTAGTCTTAGCCTAGGGAGCCCTAGCCTAAAGCCTAGGGGTGCCCTAGCCTGAAGGCTAGGGGAGCCCTAGCCTTAGCCTAGGGGAGCCTAAAGCCTAGGGGTGCCCTAGCCTGAAGGCTAGGGGAGCCCTAGCCTTAGCCTAGGGGAGCCCTAGCCTAAAGCCTAGGGGTGCCCTAGCCTGAAGGCTAGGGGAGCCCTAGCCTTAGCCTAGGGGAGCCTAAAGCCTAGGGGTGCCCTAGCCTGAAGGCTAGGGGAGCCCAAGCCTTAGTCTAGGGGAGCCCTAGCCTAAAGCCTAGGGGTGCCCTAGCCTGAAGGCTAGGGGAGCCCTTGCCTTAGCCTAGGGGAGCCTAAAGCCTAGGGGTGCCCTAGCCTGAAGGCTAAGGGAGCCCTAGCCTTAGCCTAGGGGAGCCCTAGCCTAAAGCCTAGGGGTGCCCTAGCCTGAAGGCTAGGGGAGCCCTAGCCTTAGCCTAGGGGAGCCTAAAGCCTAGGGGTGCCCTAGCCTGAAGGCTAGGGGAGCCCTAGCCTTAGCCTAGGGGAGCCTAAAGCCTAGGGGTGCCCTAGCCTGAAGGCTAGAGGAGCCCTAGCCTTAGCCTACGGGAGCCCTAGCATAAAGCCTAGGGGTGCCCTAGCCTGAAGGCTAGGGGAGCCCTAGCCTTAGCCTAGGGGAGCCTAAAGCCTAGGGTTGCCCTAGCCTGAAGGCTAGGGGAGCCCTAGCCTTAGCCTAGGGGAGCATAAAGCCTAGGGGTGCCCTAGCCTGAAGGCTAGGGGAGCCTAGCCTTAGCGCTAGGGGAGCCCTAGCCTAAAGCCCAGGGGTGCCCTAGCCTGAAGGCTAGGGGAGCCCTAGCCTTAGCGCTAGGGGAGCCCTAGCCTAAAGCCTAGGGGTGCCCTAGCCTGAAGGCTAGGGGAGCCCTAGCCTTAGCCTAGGGGAGCCTAAAGCCTAGGGGTGCCCTAGCCTGAAGGCTAGGGGAGCCCTAGCCTTAGCCTAGGGGAGCCTAAAGCCTAGGGGTGCCCTAGCCTGAAGGCTAGGGGAGCCCTAGCCTTAGCGCTAGGGGAGCCCTAGCCTAAAGCCTAGGGGTGCCCTAGCCTGAAGGCTAGGGGAGCCCTAGCCTTAGCGCTAGGGGAGCCCTAGCCTAAAGCCTAGGTGTGCCCTAGCCTCAAGGCTAGGGGAGCCCTAGCCTTAGCGCTAGGGGAGCCCTAGCCTAAAGCCTAGGGGTGCCCTAGCCTGAAGGCTAGGGGAGCCCTAGCCTTAGCGCTAGGGGAGCCCTAGCCTAAAGCCTAGGGGTGCCCTAGCCTGAAGGCTAGGGGATCCCTAGCCTTAGCGCTACGGGAGCCCTAGCCTAAAGCCTAGGGGTGCCCTAGCCTGAAGGCTAGGGGAGCCCTAGCCTTAGCGCTAGGGGAGCCCTAGCCTAAAGCCTAGGGGTGCCCTAGCCTGAAGGCTAGGGGAGCCCTAGCCTTAGCGCTAGGGGAGCCCTAGCCTAAAGCCTAGGGGTGCCCTAGCCAGAAGGCTAGGGGAGCCCTAGCCTTAGCGCTAGGGGAGCCCTCGCCTAAAGCCTAGGGGTGCCCTAGCCTGAAGGCTAGGGGAGCCCTAGCCTTAGCGCTAGGGGAGCCCTCGCCTAAAGCGTAGGGGTGCCCTAGCCTGAAGGCTAGGGGAGCCCTAGCCTTAGCGCTAGGGGAGCCCTCGCCTAAAGCGTAGGGGTGCCCTAGCCTGAAGGCTAGGGGAGCCCTAGCCTTAGCGCTAGGGGAGCCCTCGCCTAAAGCCTAGGGGTGCCCTAGCCTGAAGGCTAGGGGAGCCTAGCCTTAGCGCTAGGGGAGCCCTAGCCTAAAGCCCAGGGGTGCCCTAGCCTGAAGGCTAGGGGAGCCCTAGCCTTAGCGCTAGGGGAGCCCTAGCCTAAAGCCTAGGGGTGCCCTAGCCTGAAGGCTAGGGGAGCCCTAGCCTTAGCCTAGGGGAGCCTAAAGCCTAGGGGTGCCCTAGCCTGAAGGCTAGGGGAGCCCTAGCCTTAGCCTAGGGGAGCCTAAAGCCTAGGGGTGCCCTAGCCTGAAGGCTAGGGGAGCCCTAGCCTTAGCGCTAGGGGAGCCCTAGCCTAAAGCCTAGGGGTGCCCTAGCCTGAAGGCTAGGGGAGCCCTAGCCTTAGCGCTAGGGGAGCCCTAGCCTAAAGCCTAGGTGTGCCCTAGCCTCAAGGCTAGGGGAGCCCTAGCCTTAGCGCTAGGGGAGCCCTAGCCTAAAGCCTAGGGGTGCCCTAGCCTGAAGGCTAGGGGAGCCCTAGCCTTAGCGCTAGGGGAGCCCTAGCCTAAAGCCTAGGGGTGCCCTAGCCTGAAGGCTAGGGGATCCCTAGCCTTAGCGCTACGGGAGCCCTAGCCTAAAGCCTAGGGGTGCCCTAGCCTGAAGGCTAGGGGAGCCCTAGCCTTAGCGCTAGGGGAGCCCTAGCCTAAAGCCTAGGGGTGCCCTAGCCTGAAGGCTAGGGGAGCCCTAGCCTTAGCGCTAGGGGAGCCCTAGCCTAAAGCCTAGGGGTGCCCTAGCCAGAAGGCTAGGGGAGCCCTAGCCTTAGCGCTAGGGGAGCCCTCGCCTAAAGCCTAGGGGTGCCCTAGCCTGAAGGCTAGGGGAGCCCTAGCCTTAGCGCTAGGGGAGCCCTCGCCTAAAGCGTAGGGGTGCCCTAGCCTGAAGGCTAGGGGAGCCCTAGCCTTAGCGCTAGGGGAGCCCTCGCCTAAAGCCTAGGGGTGCCCTAGCCTGAAGGCTAGGGGAGCCCTAGCCTTAGCGCTAGGGGAGCCCTCGCCTAAAGCCTAGGGGTGCCCTAGCCTGAAGGTTAGGGGAGCCCTAGCCTTAGCGCTAGGGGAGCCCTCGCCTAAAGCCTAGGGGTGCCCTAGCCTGAAGGCTAGGGGAGCCCTAGCCTTAGCGCTAGGGGAGCCCTCGCCTAAAGCCTAGGGGTGCCCTAGCCTGAAGGCTAGGGGAGCCCTAGCCTTAGCGCTAGGGGAGCCCTCGCCTAAAGCCTCGGGGTGCCCTAGCCTGAAGGCTAGGGGAGCCCTAGCCTTAGCGCTAGGGGAGCCCTCGCCTAAAGCCTAGGGGTGCCCTAGCCTGAAGGCTAGGGGAGCCCTAGCCTTAGCGCTAGGGGAGCCCTAGCCTAAAGCCTAGGGGTGCCCTAGCCTGAAGGCTAGGGGAGCCCTAGCCTGAAGGCTAGGGGAGCCCTAGCCTAAAGCCTAGGGGAGCCTAAAGCCTAGGGGTGCCCTAGCCTGAAGGCTAGGGGGGCCCTAGCCTTAACGCTAGGGGAGCCCTAGCCTAAAGCCTAGGGGTGCCCTAGCCTGAAGGCTAGGGGGGCCCTAGCCTTAGCGCTAGGGGAGCCCTAGCCTAAAGCCTAGGGGTGCCCTAGCCTGAAGGCTAGGGGGGCCCTAGCCTTAGCGCTAGGGGAGACCTAGCCTAAAGCCTAGGGGTGCCCTAGCCTGAAGGCTAGGGGGGCCCTAGCCTTAGCGCTAGGGGAGCCCTAGCCTAAAGCCTAGGGGTGCCCTAGCCTGAAGGCTAGGGGGGCCCTAGCCTAAGCGCTAGGGGAGCCCTAGCCTAAAGCCTAGGGGTGCCCTAGCCTGAAGGCTAGGGGGGCCCTAGCCTTAGCGCTAGGGGAGCCCTAGCCTAAAGCCTAGGGGTGCCCTAGCCTGAAGGCTAGGGGGGCCCTAGCCTTAGCGCTAGGGGAGCCCTAGCCTAAAGCCTAGGGGTGCCCTAGCCTGAAGGCTAGGGGGGCCCTAGCCTTAGCGCTAGGGGAGCCCTAGCCTAAAGCCTAGGGGTGCCCTAGCCTGAAGGCTAGGGGGGCCCTAGCCTTAGCGCTAGGGGAGCCCTAGCCCAAAGCCTAGGGGTGCCCTAGCCAGAAGGCTAGGGGGGCCCTAGCCTTAGCGCTAGGGGAGCCCTAGCCCAAAGACTAGGGGTGCCCTAGCCTGAAGGCAAGGGGGGCCCTAGCCTTAGCGCTAGGGGAGCCCTAGCCCAAAGCCTAGGGGTGCCCTAGCCTGAAGGCTAGGGGGGCCCTAGCCTTAGCGCTACGGGAGCCCTAGCCCAAAGCCTAGGGGTGCCCTAGCCTGAAGGCTAGGGGGGCCCTAGCCTTAGCGCTAGGGGAGCCCTAGCCCAAAGCCTAGGGGTGCCCTAGCCTGAAGGCTAGGGGGGCCCTAGCCTTAGCGCTAGGGGAGCCCTAGCCCAAAGCCTAGGGGTGCCCTAGCCTGAAGGCTAGGGGGGCCCTAGCCTTAGCGCTAGGGGAGCCCTAGCCCAAAGCCTAGGGGTGCCCTAGCCTGAAGGCTAGGGGGGCCCTAGCCTTAGCGCTAGGGGAGCCCTAGCCCAAAGCCTAGGGGTGCCCTAGCCTGAAGGCTAGGGGGGCCCTAGCCTTAGCGCTAGGGGAGCCCTAGCCCAAAGCCTAGGGTTGCCATAGCCTGAAGGCTATGGGGGCCCTAGCCTTAGCGCTAGGGGAGCCCTAGCCCAAAGCCTAGGGGTGCCCTAGCCTGAAGGCTAGGGGGGCCCTAGCCTTAGCGCTAGGGGAGCCCTAGCCCAAAGCCTAGGGGTGCCCTAGCCTGAAGGCTAGGCGAGCCCTAGCCTTAGCGCTAGGGGAGCCCTAGCCCAAAGCCTAGGGATGCCCTAGCCTGAAGGCTATGGGGGCCCTAGCCTTAGCGCTAGGGGAGCCCTAGCCCAAAGCCTAGGGGTGCCCTAGCCTGAAGGCTAGGCGAGCCCTAGCCTTAGCGCTAGGGGAGCCCTAGCCCAAAGCCTAGGGGTGCCCTAGCCTGAAGGCTAGGGGAGCCCTAGCCTTAGCGCTAGGGGAGCCCTAGCCCAAAGCCTAGGGGTGCCCTAGCCTGAAGGCTAGGGGAGCCCTAGCCTTAGCGCTAGGGGAGCCCTAGCCTAAAGCCTAGGGGTGCCCTAGCCTGAAGGCTAGGGGAGCCCTAGCCTTAGCGCTAGGGGAGCCCTAGCCTAAAGCCTAGGGGTGCCCTAGCCTGAAGGCTAGGGGAGCCCTAGCCTTAGCGCTAGGGGAGCCCTAGCCTAAAGCCTAGGGGTGCCCTAGCCTGAAGGCTAGGGGAGCCCTAGCCTTAGCGCTAGGGGAGCCCTAGCCTAAAGCCTAGGGGTGCCCTAGCCTGAAGGCTAGGGGAGCCCTAGCCTGAAGGCTAGGGGAGCCCTAGCCTGAAGGCTAGGGGAGCCCTAGCCTTAGCCTAGGGGAGCCTAAAGCCCAGGGGTGCCCTAGCCTGAAGGCTAGGGGAGCCCTAGCCTTAGCCTAGGGGAGCCTAAAGCCCAGGGGTGCCCTAGCCTGAAGGCTAGGGGAGCCCTAGCCTTAGCCTAGGGGAGCCTAAAGCCCAGGGGTGCCCTAGCCTGAAGGCTCGGGGAGCCCTAGCCTTAGCCTAGGGGAGCCTAAAGCCCAGGGGTGCCCTAGCCTGAAGGCTAGGGGAGCCCTAGCCTTAGCCTAGGGGAGCCTAAAGCCCAGGGGTGCCCTAGCCTGAAGGCTAGGGGAGCCCTAGCCTTAGCCTAGGGGAGCCTAAAGCCCAGGGGTGCCCTAGCCTGAAGGCTAGGGGAGCCCTAGCCTTAGCCTAGGGGAGCCTAAAGCCCAGGGGTGCCCTAGCCTGAAGGCTAGGGGAGCCCTAGCCTTAGCCTAGGGGAGCCTAAAGCCCAGGGGTGCCCTAGCCTGAAGGCTAGGGGAGCCCTAGCCTTAGCCTAGGGGAGCCTAAAGCCCAGGGGTGCCCTAGCCTGAAGGCTAGGGGAGCCCTAGCCTTAGCCTAGGGGAGCCTAAAGCCCAGGGGTGCCCTAGCCTGAAGGCTAGGGGAGCCCTAGCCTTAGCCTAGGGGAGCCTAAAGCCCAGGGGTGCCCTAGCCTGAAGGCTAGGGGAGCCCTAGCCTTAGCCTAGGGGAGCCTAAAACCCAGGGGTGCCCTAGCCTGAAGGCTAGGGGAGCCCTAGCCTTAGCCTGGGGGAGCCTAAAGCCCAGGGGTGCCCTAGCCTGAAGGCTAGGGGAGCCCTAGCCTTAGCCTAGGGGAGCCTAAAGCCCAGGGGTGCCCTAGCCTGAAGGCTAGGGGAGGCCTAGCCTTAGCCTAGGGGAGCGCTAGCCTAAAGCCCAGGGGTGCCCTAGCCTGAAGGCTAGGGGAGCCCTAGCTTTAGCCTAGGGGAACCTAAAGCCTAGGGGTGCCCTAGCCTGAAGGCTAGGGGAGGCCTAGCCTTAGCCCAGGGGAGCCCTAGCCTAAAGCCTAGGGGTGCCCTAGCCTGAAGGCTAGGGGAGGCCTAGCCTTAGCCTAGGGGAGCCTAAAGCCTAGGGGTGCCCTAGCCTGAAGGCTAGGGGAGCCCTAGTCTTAGCCTAGGGGAGCCCTAGCCTAAAGCCTAGGGGTGCCCTAGCCTGAAGGCTAGGGGAGCCCTAGCCTTAGCCTAGGGGAGCCTAAAGCCTAGGGGTGCCCTAGCCTGAAGGCTAGGGGAGCCCTAGCCTTAGCCTAGGGGAGCCCTAGCCTAAAGCCTAGGGGTGCCCTAGCCTGAAGGCTAGGGGAGCCCTAGCCTTAGCCTAGGGGAGCCTAAAGCCTAGGGGTGCCCTAGCCTGAAGGCTAGGGGAGCCCAAGCCTTAGTCTAGGGGAGCCCTAGCCTAAAGCCTAGGGGTGCCCTAGCCTGAAGGCTAGGGGAGCCCTTGCCTTAGCCTAGGGGAGCCTAAAGCCTAGGGGTGCCCTAGCCTGAAGGCTAAGGGAGCCCTAGCCTTAGCCTAGGGGAGCCCTAGCCTAAAGCCTAGGGGTGCCCTAGCCTGAAGGCTAGGGGAGCCCTAGCCTTAGCCTAGGGGAGCCTAAAGCCTAGGGGTGCCCTAGCCTGAAGGCTAGAGGAGCCCTAGCCTTAGCCTAGGGGAGCCTAAAGCCTAGGGGTGCCCTAGCCTGAAGGCTAGAGGAGCCCTAGCCTTAGCCTACGGGAGCCCTAGCATAAAGCCTAGGGGTGCCCTAGCCTGAAGGCTAGGGGAGCCCTAGCCTTAGCCTAGGGGAGCCTAAAGCCTAGGGTTGCCCTAGCCTGAAGGCTAGGGGAGCCCTAGCCTTAGCCTAGGGGAGCATAAAGCCTAGGGGTGCCCTAGCCTGAAGGCTAGGGGAGCCCTAGCCTTAGCGCTAGGGGAGCCCTAGCCTAAAGCCCAGGGGTGCCCTAGCCTGAAGGCTAGGGGAGCCCTAGCCTTAGCGCTAGGGGAGCCCTAGCCTAAAGCCTAGGGGTGCCCTAGCCTGAAGGCTAGGGGAGCCCTAGCCTTAGCCTAGGGGAGCCTAAAGCCTAGGGGTGCCCTAGCCTGAAGGCTAGGGGAGCCCTAGCCTTAGCCTAGGGGAGCCTAAAGCCTAGGGGTGCCCTAGCCTGAAGGCTAGGGGAGCCCTAGCCTTAGCGCTAGGGGAGCCCTAGCCTAAAGCCTAGGGGTGCCCTAGCCTGAAGGCTAGGGGAGCCCTAGCCTTAGCGCTAGGGGAGCCCTAGCCTAAAGCCTAGGTGTGCCCTAGCCTCAAGGCTAGGGGAGCCCTAGCCTTAGCGCTAGGGGAGCCCTAGCCTAAAGCCTAGGGGTGCCCTAGCCTGAAGGCTAGGGGAGCCCTAGCCTTAGCGCTAGGGGAGCCCTAGCCTAAAGCCTAGGGGTGCCCTAGCCTGAAGGCTAGGGGATCCCTAGCCTTAGCGCTACGGGAGCCCTAGCCTAAAGCCTAGGGGTGCCCTAGCCTGAAGGCTAGGGGAGCCCTAGCCTTAGCGCTAGGGGAGCCCTAGCCTAAAGCCTAGGGGTGCCCTAGCCTGAAGGCTAGGGGAGCCCTAGCCTTAGCGCTAGGGGAGCCCTAGCCTAAAGCCTAGGGGTGCCCTAGCCTGAAGGCTAGGGGAGCCCTAGCCTTAGCGCTAGGGGAGCCCTCGCCTAAAGCCTAGGGGTGCCCTAGCCTGAAGGCTAGGGGAGCCCTAGCCTTAGCGCTAGGGGAGCCCTCGCCTAAAGCGTAGGGGTGCCCTAGCCTGAAGGCTAGGGGAGCCCTAGCCTTAGCGCTAGGGGAGCCCTAGCCTAAAGCCTAGGGGTGCCCTGGCATGAAGGCTAGGGGGGCCCTAGCCTTAGCGCTAGGGGAGCCCTAGCCTAAAGCCTAGGGGTGCCCTGGCCTGAAGGCTAGGGGGGCCCTAGCCTTAGCGCTAAGGGAGCCCTAGCCTAAAGCCTAGGGGTGCCCTGGCCTGAAGGCTAGGGGGGGCCCTAGCCTTAGCGCTAGGGGAGCCCTAGCCTAAAGCCTAGGGGTGCCCTGGCCTGAAGGCTAGGGGGGCCCTAGCCTTAGCGCTAGGGGAGCCCTAGCCTAAAGCCTAGGGGTGCCCTGGCCTGAAGGCTAGGGGGGCCCTAGCCTTAGCGCTAGGGGAGCCCTAGCCTAAAGCCTAGGGGTGCCCTGGCCTGAAGGCTAGGGGGGCCCTAGCCTTAGTGCTAGGGGAGCCCTAGCCTAAAGCCTAGGGGTGCCCTGGCCTGAAGGCTAGGGGGGCCCTAGCCTTAGCGCTAGGGGAGCCCTAGCCTAAAGCCTAGGGGTGCCCTGGCCTGAAGGCTAGGGGGGCCCTAGCCTTAGCGCTAGGGGAGCCCTAGCCTAAAGCCTAGGGGTGCCCTGGCCTGAAGGCTAGGGGGGCCCTAGCCTTAGCGCTAGGGGAGCCCTAGCCTAAAGCCTAGGGGTGCCCTGGCCTGAAGGCTAAGGGGGCCCTAGCCTTAGCGCTAGGGGAGCCCTAGCCTAAAGCCTAGGGGTGCCCTGGCCTGAAGGCTAGGGGGGCCCTAGCCTTAGCGCTAGGGGAGCCCTAGCCTAAAGCCTAGGGGTGCCCTGGCCTGAAGGCTAGGGGGGCCCTAGCCTTAGCGCTAGGGGAGCCCTAGCCTAAAGCCTAGGGGTGCCCTGGCCTGAAGGCTAGGGGGGCCCTAGCCTTAGCGCTAGGGGAGCCCTAGCCTAAAGCCTAGGGGTGCCCTGGCCTGAAGGCTAGGCGGGCCCTAGCCTTAGCGCTAGGGGAGCCCTAGCCTAAAGCCTAGGGGTGCCCTGGCCTGAAGGCTAGGGGGGCCCTAGCCTTAGCGCTAGGGGAGCCCTAGCCTAAAGCCTAGGGGTGCCCTGGCCTGAAGGCTAGGGGGGCCCTAGCCTTAGCGCTAGGGGAGCCCTAGCCTAAAGCCTAGGGGTGCCCTGGCCTGAAGGCTAGGGGGGCCCTAGCCTTAGCGCTAGTGGAGCCCTAGCCTAAAGCCTAGGGGTGCCCTGGCCTGAAGGCTAGGGGGGCCCTAGCCTTAGCGCTAGGGGAGCCCTAGCCTAAAGCCTAGGGGTGCCCTGGCCTGAAGGCTAGGGGGGCCCTAGCCTTAGCGCTAGGGTAGCCCTAGCCTAAAGCCTAGGGGTGCCCTGGCCTGAAGGCTAGGGGTGCCCTAGCCTTAGCGCTAGGGGAGCCCTAGCCTAAAGCCTAGGGGTGCCCTGGCCTGAAGGCTAGGGGGGCCCTAGCCTTAGCGCTAAGGGATCCCTAGCCTAAAGCCTAGGGGTGCCCTGGCCTGAAGGCTAGGGGGGCCCTAGCCTTAGCGCTAGGGGAGCCCTAGCCTAAAGCCTAGGGGTGCCCTGGCCTGAAGGCTAGGGGGGCCCTAGCCTTAGCGCTAGGGGAGCCCTAGCCTAAAGCCTAGGGGTGCCCTGGCCTGAAGGCTAGGGGGGCCCTAGCCTTAGCGCTAGGGGAGCCCTAGCCTAATGCCTAGGGGTGCCCTGGCCTGAAGGCTAGGGGGGCCCTAGCCTTAGCGCTAGGGGAGCCCTAGCCTAAAGCCTAGGGGTGCCCTGGCCTGAAGGCTAGGGGGACCCTAGCCTTAGCGCTAGGTGAGCCCTAGCCTAAAGCCTAGGGGTGCCCTGGCCTGAAGGCTAGGGGGGCCTAGCCTTAGCGCTAGGGGAGCCCTAGCCTAAAGCCTAGGGGTGCCCTGGCCTGAAGGCTAGCGGGGCCCTAGCCTTAGCCGAGGGGAGCCTAAAGCCTAGGGGTGCCCTGGCCTGAAGGCTAGCGGGGCCCTAGCCTTAGCCTAGGGGAGCCTAAAGCCTAGGGGTGCCCTGGCCTGAAGGCTAGCGGGGCCCTAGCCTTAGCCGAGGGGAGCCTAAAGCCTAGGGGTGCCCTGGCCTGAAGGCTAGCGGGGCCCTAGCCTTAGCCGAGGGGAGCCTAAAGCCTAGGGGTGCCCTGGCCTGAAGGCTAGGGGGGCCCTAGCCTTAGCGCTAGGGGAGCCCTAGCCGAAAGCCTAGGGGTGCCCTGGCCTGAAGGCTAGGGGGGCCCTAGCCTTAGCGCTAGGGGAGCCCTAGCCTAAAGCCTAGGGGTGCCCTGGCCTGAAGGCTAGGGGGACCCTAGCCTTAGCGCTAGGGGAGCCCTAGCCTAAAGCCTAGGGGTGCCCTGGCCTGAAGGCTAGGGGGGCCTAGCCTTAGCGCTAGGGGAGCCCTAGCCTAAAGCCTAGGGGTGCCCTGGCCTGAAGGCTAGCGGGGCCCTAGCCTTAGCCGAGGGGAGCCTAAAGCCTAGGGGTGCCCTGGCCTGAAGGCTAGCGGGGCCCTAGCCTTAGCCTAGGGGAGCCTAAAGCCTAGGGGTGCCCTGGCCTGAAGGCTAGCGGGGCCCTAGCCTTAGCCGAGGGGAGCCTAAAGCCTATGGGTGCCCTGGCCTGAAGGCTAGCGGGGCCCTAGCCTTAGCCGAGGGGAGCCTAAAGCCTAGGGGTGCCCTGGCCTGAAGGCTAGGGGGGCCCTAGCCTTAGCGCTAGGGGAGCCCTAGCCGAAAGCCTAGGGGTGCCCTGGCCTGAAGGCTAGGGGGGCCCTAGCCTTAGCGCTAGGGGAGCCCTAGCCTAAAGCCTAGGGGTGCCCTGGCCTGAAGGCTAGGGGGGCCCTAGCCTTAGCGCTAGGGGAGCCCTAGCCTAAAGCCTAGGGGTGCCCTGGCCTGAAGGCTAGGGGGGCCCTAGCCTTAGCGCTAGGGGAGCCCTAGCCTAAAGCCTAGGGGTGCCCTGGCCTGAAGGCTAGGGGGGCCCTAGCCTTAGCGCTAGGGGAGCCCTAGCCTAAAGCCTAGGGGTGCCCTGGCCTGAAGGCTAGGGGGGCCCTAGCCTTAGCGCTAGGGGAGCCCTAGCCTAAAGCCTAGGGGTGCCCTGGCCTGAAGGCTAGGGGGGCCCTAGCCTTAGCGCTAGGGGAGCCCTAGCCTAAAGCCTAGGGGTGCCCTGGCCTGAAGGCTAGGGGGGCCCTAGCCTTAGCGCTAGGGGAGCCCTAGCCTAAAGCCTAGGGGTGCCCTGGCCTGAAGGCTAGGGGGGCCCTAGCCTTAGCGCTAGGGGAGCCCTAGCCTAAAGCCTAGGGGTGCCCTGGCCTGAAGGCTAGCGGAGCCCTAGCCTTAGCCGAGGGGAGCCTAAAGCCTAGGGGTGCCCTAGCCTGAAGGCTAGCGGAGCCCTAGCCTTAGCCGAGGGGTGCCTAAAGCCTAAGGGTGCCCTAGCCTGAAGGCTAGCGGAGCCCTAGCCTTAGCCGAGGGGAGCCTAAAGCCTAGGGGTGCCCTAGCCTGAAGGCTAGCGGAGCCCTAGCCTTAGCCGAGGGGAGCCTAAAGCCTAGGGGTGCCCTAGCCTGAAGGCTAGCGGAGCCCTAGCCTTAGCCGAGGGGAGCCTAAAGCCTAGGGGTGCCCTAGCCTGAAGGCTAGCGGAGCCCTAGCCTTAGCCGAGGGGAGCCTAAAGCCTAGGGGTGCCCTAGCCTGAAGGCTAGCGGAGCCCTAGCCTTAGCCGAGGGGAGCCTAAAGCCTAGGGGTGCCCTAGCCTGAAGGCTAGCGGAGCCCTAGCCTTAGCCGAGGGGAGCCTAAAGCCTAGGGGTGCCCTAGCCTGAAGGCTAGCGGAGCCCTAGCCTTAGCCGAGGGGAGCCTAAAGCCTAGGGGTGCCCTAGCCTGAAGGCTAGCGGAGCCCTAGCCTTAGCCGAGGGGAGCCTAAAGCCTAGGGGTGCCCTAGCCTGAAGGCTAGCGGAGCCCTAGCCTTAGCCGAGGGGAGCCTAAAGCCTAGGGGTGCCCTAGCCTGAAGGCTAGCGGAGCCCTAGCCTTAGCCGAGGGGAGCCTAAAGCCTAGGGGTGCCCTAGCCTGAAGGCTAGCGGAGCCCTAGCCTTAGCCGAGGGGAGCCTAAAGCCTAGGGGTGCCCTAGCCTGAAGGCTAGCGGAGCCCTAGCCTTAGCCGAGGGGAGCCTAAAGCCTAGGGGTGCCCTAGCCTGAAGGCTAGCGGAGCCCTAGCCTTAGCCGAGGGGAGCCTAAAGCCTAGGGGTGCCCTAGCCTGAAGGCTAGCGGAGCCCTAGCCTTAGCCGAGGGGAGCCTAAAGCCTAGGGGTGCCCTAGCCTGAAGGCTAGCGGAGCCCTAGCCTTAGCCGAGGGGAGCCTAAAGCCTAGGGGTGCCCTAGCCTGAAGGCTAGCGGAGCCCTAGCCTTAGCCGAGGGGAGCCTAAAGCCTAGGGGTGCCCTAGCCTGAAGGCTAGCGGAGCCCTAGCCTTAGTCGAGGGGAGCCTAAAGCCTAGGGGTGCCCTAGCCTGAGGCTAGCGGAGCCCTAGCCTTAGCCGAGGGGAGCCTAAAGCCTAGGGGTGCCCTAGCCTGAAGGCTAGCGGAGCCCTAGCCTTAGCCGAGGGGAGCCTAAAGCCTAGGGGTGCCCTAGCCTGAAGGCTAGCGGAGCCCTAGCCTTAGCCGAGGGGAGCCTAAAGCCTAGGGGTGCCCTAGCCTGAAGGCTAGCGGAGCCCTAGCCTTAGCCGAGGGGAGCCTAAAGCCTAGGGGTGCCCTAGCCTGAAGGCTAGCGGAGCCCTAGCCTTAGCCGAGGGGAGCCTAAAGCCTAGGGGTGCCCTAGCCTGAAGGCTAGCGGAGCCCTAGCCTTAGCCGAGGGGAGCCTAAAGCCTAGGGGTGCCCTAGCCTGAAGGCTAGCGGAGCCCTAGCCTTAGCCGAGGGGAGCCTAAAGCCTAGGGGTGCCCTAGCCTGAAGGCTAGCGGAGCCCTAGCCTTAGCCGAGGGGAGCCTAAAGCCTAGGGGTGCCCTAGCCTGAAGGCTAGCGGAGCCCTAGCCTTAGCCGAGGGGAGCCTAAAGCCTAGGGGTGCCCTAGCCTGAAGGCTAGCGGAGCCCTAGCCTTAGCCGAGGGGAGCCTAAAGCCTAGGGGTGCCCTAGCCTGAAGGCTAGCGGAGCCCTAGCCTTAGCCGAGGGGAGCCTAAAGCCTAGGGGTGCCCTAGCCTGAAGGCTAGCGGAGCCCTAGCCTTAGCCGAGGGGAGCCTAAAGCCTAGGGGTGCCCTAGCCTGAAGGCTAGCGGAGCCCTAGCCTTAGCCGAGGGGAGCCTAAAGCCTAGGGGTGCCCTAGCCTGAAGGCTAGCGGAGCCCTAGCCTTAGCCGAGGGGAGCCTAAAGCCTAGGGGTGCCCTAGCCTGAAGGCTAGCGGAGCCCTAGCCTTAGCCGAAGGGAGCCTAAAGCCTAGGGGTGCCCTAGCCTGAAGGCTAGCGGAGCCCTAGCCTTAGCCGAGGGGAGCCTAAAGCCTAGGGGTGCCCTAGCCTGAAGGCTAGCGGAGCCCTAGCCTTAGCCGAGGGGAGCCTAAAGCCTAGGGGTGCCCTAGCCTGAAGGCTAGGGGAGCCCTAGCCTTAGCCGAGGGGAGCCTAAAGCCTAGAGGTGCCCTAGCCTGAAGGCTAGGGGGGCCCTAGCCTTAGCGCTAGGGGAGCCCTAGCCTGAAGGCTAGGGGGGCCCTAGCCTTAGCGCTAGGGGAGCCCTAGCCTAAAGCCTAGGGGTGCCCTGGCCTGAAGGCTAGGGGGGCCCTAGCCTTAGCGCTAGGGGAGACCTAGCCTAAAGCCTAGGGGTGCCCTGGCCTGAAGGCTAGGGGGGCCCTAGCCTTAGCGCTAGGGGAGCCCTAGCCTAAATCCTAGGTGTGCCCTGGCCTGAAGGCTAGGGGGGCCCTAGCCTTAGCGCTAGGGGAGCCCTAGCCTAAAGCCTAGGGGTGCCCTGGCCTGAAGGCTAGGGG
>NW_027457745.1:0-50998 GCF_050624435.1 Tenrec ecaudatus
CTTACAGCGCTTATAACACATCAGTTATATCAAGTATGTTGCCATCATATTCTAGTTATTTTTCTTTCTATTTGAACCTTTGATATCAGTTCCTTTTTTATCCCTCCCTTCCCGTCCCCCTCCTACTCTGATGACTCCTTGATAAATGATAAATTATTATTTTCATATCTGCCACTGACCGCTATCTCCCCTCACCCATGTTTCTGTTGTTTCTCCCCCTGGGTGGGGGAATTATGTGCCGATCATTGCAATTGGTTCCCCCACTTTCCCCCTGCCTTCCTGGTATTGCTACTCCCATTTCTGTCCCTGGGGGTTTATCTGACCTGGATTCCATATGTCATGAGCTCTTATCTGTACCAGTGAACATGTTCCATTCCAGCCAGAACTGAAAGGCAAGACTGGGGTCCTGATAATGAGGGGAGGAAGCCTCAAAGAACCAGAGGAGTAGTGTGTGTTTCATCGGTGCTATATTGCTCCCTGGTTGACTCATCCCTTTCTTGTTACCCTTCTGTGAGGGGATGTCCTATTGCCTACAAATGGATTTGGGGTCTCTGCTCTGAGCCCCCTTGTTGTCAACAATATTGTTTGTTTTGGGTCCGCTGATGCCAGTTACCTGATCCTGTCAACACCTCATGATCTAACAAGCAGGTGTGCTATCTTCCATGTGGGCTTGTTGCTTTTCTGCTAGACAGCTGCTTGTTAACTTCAAACTTTCAGACCCCAAATGCTATACCTTTTGAAAGGCAGGCATCATCAGCTTTCTTCACCACATTTGTTTATGCACCCATTTGGTCTTCAGTGATTGTACTGGGGGAGTGAGCATCACAGAATGCCAGGTTGTTAGAACAAAGTGTTCTTGCATTGAGGGAGGGCTAGAGCAGAGGCCCAATGTCTGTCCACTTCATCAATGTATTTCCATATGAATATATGTACATAGACCAATACCTCTATTTTATGAATTAATATATTTATATATGTACACATCTATGTTTATATGTCTATCCATAGATTTGCTTCCTAGATCTTTCTTCTGTTGCCTTTTACTTTCCTCCTGCCCCACCTTCACACTCTCCCTTCTCCTGTCTCTTAGTAATTCCTCTCAGCTAGATTGCTGTTGCTCCAACACCCCAAGGATCTCTATGTCCTCCTCATTATTAATTTTAATTCCCTAGTTGTTCCCCTGTCTATGGCATTGTTTGCTCACCACTCCCTTCCCCTACCTCCTACTCCCCCAAGTCTCTCCGGAACCCTCAGTTCACCTGATTTCTTCTTGGGCTTGCTTCCTATGCCTATTTTTCATAGGTAGGCAAAACAACAACAACAGAGCCACAACAAAAGGAAAACACAAGCTTAAATAAAATTAGGGAAAAAAATGAAAAAGCGCACATAATTCCAGGTCTGTCTTCTACCTTTTGACTGTCTCCCCACAGGACCTGGAGGGTTCTGGGAACTGTCCCCCCTACCCTGAAGTCACTGTGGGGGTATCCTCAGGGGCTTTGTGGCTTTTCTCCCATTGCATGTTCCCTTCTTGGTTTGCCCTACGGGGGGAGAGGGGAAGGTGTTAGACCAGACTAACTCCCTTCTGTGTGTCCCCAGTATTGTCCTCTGTCTCGGTATGCTCCATCAAGGGGACATCATGTCTCGAGCTGTTGTCTCTGTGCTTTAGCAGCTCCTCAGAGCTTGGTATGGTGATGTGGGGTCTAGTTCCTCTCTCTTTTTCCTTCTTGGTTTGCTTCCGTGTAGGCATCACAGGAGGGCTCCTCTCCTCAGCCTGTAGGTTTAGTGTTGTCCTTTGTAGCACATACTGCTGGGGAGGGAGTCAGATTGGCTCTGATTAGGGCCAGCCCTGTAGACCTCTCTGTTCATAATTTGCTCCATGCGGCTACATTACCCTCAAAGTTTGGCATACAGTGGTGGAGTCTGCATTCACACTCCCATTTCTGTGGAGGCATATATAATACCCTCTCACTGGGTGGATTAGTGCCCTGCTCCCTCAGCAAAATCCTAGGCTGCACTCTGGGGATTAGAGTCCTATCTAGGGGGGTGGCTGGGGGTGGGGGTGGGTCTGAGTCAGCCACCTTAGTACACTGAATCTATTGGCCTCTGTACTTCTCAATTTTCTGATCTAACAACAGGTACACCAGGCGGGTGATTGTACATGGACGCCATCTTGACTCTTCCCTCCACTTTGTTCTCTTATGAGAAGTTCTTTGCTTAACTTGGGCCTTTTCCTTCAGAAGTTGGTAATTAGCTTTTTAATTTCTTTAAAGAATGTAGTTGGGGAAAGGGTGTGGAGAATTGAGAAACAAACAATGATTGCGGGAGGGGGAAGGGAAAATTAGAACTGATTGTAAAGATGCATATACAACTCTTTTCAAAAGCGATTTAACTATGGAAGTGTATGATATGGGAAGACTATATTAAGAAAACTGCTAGAAAAAATGAACCAAACTTGACCTATGGTTACCATGGGTGAAGGAGGAAGAGTTTTTATTTAGGGGCATTGAGTTTATGTTAATGGAGTTGGAATAATTTGAAAAAGAATATCAATAATGCTTATACAACATGAAGAGTATAATCAATGGCACTGAATTTTACATGTAGAAATTACTGAATTGGAGAATGTTTTGTAGTGTACACATTTGCCATAACTAAAAAAAATAATTACACAAGTAATGAGTACAAGGAAGAAGTAAATGTTCTCAAATTGATTGAGGTAATTATTGTACAATTCTTTATATAATTGAACTATTGAATTGTAGGATATGTAATTGAAGTGCCAATTAGACTGTTTAAATCAAGAATGAAGTTGAGATTTGTATTGGAATTGTGTTGTATTTGTAGATTGCCTTAAGTAATATTGCCATTTTCACATTCCACAATATTAAGTCCTATCCATGAGAACAGGATATCCTTCTATTTGTGTAGGTTTCTTGTAATAATGTCCTGTAGTTGTCTTTGTACAGGTGTTTTGTTTCTTTGGTTAGGTATATTCCTAGGTATTTAAACTTTTATGTAGCTATTTAAATGGTTTATTTTTTTAATCTTTTTCAGAACTCTCTTTGCTGGTATATAGGAATCCAATTAATTTCTGCTTGTTAATCTTGTATGCTGTTACTTTACCAAGCCTCTCAAGTGCTTACAACCATCTCTATGTGGAGTAATTTGGGTACTTTCTATATTCTGCTTTGTTTTTGATAGAGGGTTTTCTGTTTTGTGTCGTCGTTTTTGGGCTTTACTTTGTTTGTTTACTTCCTGTTTGTGTTTTGTATGATTTTCTGTATATGAAATCCAAGATAGGAGACAGAAATTTGATTGATAATTGCTCAGGAATATGGCAAAGGAGGATGGAAGAAAATATGGAGCTAACAACAATGAGTATGAGAAGAAAGTATTCTGAAATTGACTGTAGTGATGATTGCACAAATCGTCTTAATATGACTGAATGATTAAATTTTAAGATAAAGTGTATCACAATGAAACTATTTTAAAAAGAAATATGTTAGATTGTTATAAGGTGTTAACTTGGGTGAAATGGAAGATTTCACAAGAGTGTGCTAGTTATATAATCTGTTGTCGATTTGAGAGGATTAAGAGTGAAGGGGTGGAGGTTAGCCTGTCAGTCAGGCCCCATATTGCTGACCTCATTTGGAGGCACAAAGGACATAGCTCATTGGAGGTGGGACACACATTCCCTGTGAGACACTAGGGACAATGAGCTGGATGGAGTTATGCTGATGCAGCCAGAGTGGAGCTGGAGGAGCCACTAGGAGACCCCTGACAGTGATGAGATGCTAACAACACCAACTACTGGATCCATAAGACTCCTCATACACTGGCCTGTGATTTTCCTGCATTTGGCATCATTGCATGTGTTTTGTAAGTCTGAAGAGGAATTATAGATTGGTATTGGACATATGGACTAATATTGGGCTTATAGACTTGATCTGGACTGGGCTAGGATGTTTTCTTAATGTATAATTACCTTTATGTAAAGGTCTTTCTTATACACATATGAGGGTCTCTCTGGATTTGTTTCTGTAGTCAACCGACACTAGCATATTATGGTGCATTGGGCGTGGGGTACTATAGACACAAATCATAAAGATGGAGAGTGGATCCTTGTTTGACCTCTGCCTGACGATAGTGTTTTCTCTTTGGCTAGCCAGAGGTCAGGCATGTTCATGCAGTTTACTGGGTTTTCTGGAAAGAACATGTGTGTCTATGAATTCATTTATCTAGTTTACCTGGACTAACACAAAAAGGAAGAAGAGAAATCCAGGAGAAAATACATATTAAACTATTGGAGGCATTGATAGTAGTTTAAAGTGCTGAATACAAAATTGGTGATTTTTTTTCTGTGAGTCAGTGAGAGGTGAGTGAGAGAGTAAGAGAGAGAGTGTGTTAGTGTGTGAGAGTGAATGAGCGATTGAAGGAATATGTTGAGAGGGTGAGATAGTGAGAGAGAGACAGTGAGTGAGTGAGTCAGAGAGTCAGTGAGAGAGTGAGAGACTGAGTGAGACAGGAAGTGAGAGAGTCAGTGAGTGAGTGCGATTGAGTTAGTGAGTGACAGAGTGAGTGAGTTATTGAGTGAGAGAGTGAGTGAGAGAGCAGGTTAGACAGTGAGTGAGTGAGTGAGTGAGTGAGAGACTAAGAGTGGGATAGTGAGTATGTGAGTAAGAGAGTGAGAGAGTGAGAGACTGAGAGAGTGTGTGAGAGATAGAGTGAGAGAGTGAGCGAGTCAGAGTGAGTTAGAAAATGAGTGAGTGAGTGAGTGAATGAGTGAGTGAGTGAGAGAGTGAGAGTCAGGGAGTGAATGAGTGAGAAAGTGAGTGAGAGAGTTCAGTGAGAGTGAGTGAGTTAGTGAGAAAGTGAGAGAGTGAGTGAGTGAGGGAGAAAATTAGTGAGAGAGAGAGTGAGTGAGAGAATGAGAAAGTGAGAAAGTAAGGGAGACAGTGAAAGACTGAGTAAGAGAGTGAGTCAATTGGTGATATTTTAATGGGCAATATCTACCAAAGGACAAATTTCAGTGGATTAGGGAAGGAGAAATGGAAACAAGAAATATAGGGAGGAATTATGATGAGTGATGATGCATCAAAAGGATTGCAATGTATAAAGTGAAACAAAATAATGTATGAATTTTTGATTATGAAAATGATCATCTGCTCTGTAAACCTTCACCTAATTCATAAAAAAGTTAAACAAAATTGGTGAGCTAAAAGATAATCTCCCATCTAATTTACATTAAAACTGTTATAATATAAAAATAAATAAAGGAATTGAACATATAGAGTAAGATGAAGTTTAGAGTGTATTAAAACACCAAGAAACCATATATAAATCAATGGAGGAGGAGAGATGTACTTACACTATACTTTGGGGAGCATACAATCCCATAATTAAAGGGGAGCAGAATTTATAACCAACAAGGGCATCACTTTGTGGAGTGGAATCTGAGGGCAGCGATGATTATGCATGACTGTTATAGATTGAATTATGTCAGATTGAAATATGTATTGTAAATCTTAACTTCTATGTCTGTGGTTATAATTCCATTTAGTTATAATGCCATTACATTAATGAGGCATTGTTAATGTAGGTTGTATCCTGAGGCATGTTCTTTTGAGATGTAATAGAGATAAAATGAACAGAGAGAAGCAGAGATGGGGAAGGGAAACGCTAAGCCACATGGAGATTGACCAAGAACAGATGCTCAGATAACACAAGGACCTTCCTCTGCAGAAACAGAGAGAGAAAACCTTTCCCTAAAGTTGGCACCTTGATTTCAGACTTTTAGCCTAAACTGTGTCAGAACAAAATGCTGAAACCAACCAATAAAATAAATAAATAATTCCAGAAATGAATGAATCAGAAAATATCAAAACAATACAAAAATGAGCAAAGTTAGTGCTTTGAAAGGATTAACAAAGTGATATGTAAAGGAAAAGAAGGAGAAGAAATAAATACTACCAATAAGAAATGAAATGTTCAGCGGCTATGAGATCTGAGTGATCTGGTCGGGCCTCAGTCATCAGACCTCACTGCCCCACCCCTTCCATACTTCAGTGTCGATTCAATAAAGTAATCTGATTGCAAAAAAGAAATGATGTAGGAGACATCATAAAAGAACCAAGTGAAATAAGGATAGCTACACAATATTATGAAGGGCCATACTCCACCAAATTTGAAAACCTAGAAGAAATTGACACATTTCTAGAAACATGTTACCTACTTCAATTAGCACAACTGATATAAAAAACTTAATAGACCTATAACACAAGAAGAAATAAATCAGATCATTAAAAAACTCTCCAAAACAAAAAATCCAGGACTAGATGGTTTTGCTGGAGAATTTTAACAAACATTCACAGAAGATTTAACACCAATACTTTACAAATTAGTCCAGAATACAGAAAAGTGCAATCCACCATGAAACTCATTTTAAGAAGTTTAACTGATACCGGAACCAGGTAAAGTTGTTCCCATCACAAAAAAGTACAGATCAATATCCCGTATGAACATAGATACTAAGTTTTTCAACATATTCTCAGCTAATGGATTTCAACAAGACCTTTAAAAAATACAACATGTTCAAGGGGGATTTATACCAGGTATGCTAGCATAGTTCAATATTAGAAAAACAATCAATGTTATCCACCATATGATCAAAACAAGAGAACCATATGATTACATCAATCAAGGCAGTCAAGTTGTTCAACAAAATCAAACATCCATTTCCCCTCCCAACATAGATTTTTTATAAAAATGCTTAATAAAATGGGAATAAAAGGGAAATCCCTCAACATAATGAAGTTCATATATATAATACCAATGGCTAGCACTTTATTCAACAGAGATAAACTGAAAGCATTTCCTCTCTGAACAGGAACCAGATAAGGGATTTACATTATTACGACCCTTATTTAATATAGTTCAGGAAGTCTTAGCCAGAGTTATTAGACATCAAGTACTATAAATACAATGCAATTCTGGTTCAAATCTCAATACTATCCTTCAAAGAAAAGGGAAAAACTAACCAGTAACTTTATATGGAAAGGAAAGAAAATCAGGATAAGCAAAACAATGTTTTTTTCTTTTCTTAAAAATTTAAACCATTTTATTGAGGGCTTGTAAAGGTCTTATCACAATGCATGTACACATCCATGGTGTCAAGCACATTTGTACATATGTTGCTGTCATCATTTTCAAAACATTTTCTTTCTACTTGAGTCTTTGCTATCAACTCATTTCCCCCCTCCATCCCCAACCTTCCTCATGAATCTTTGATAATTTATATATTTTTTTCATGTTTTACAGTGACCACTGTCTCCCATCACCCACTTTTATGTTGTCCATCCCCTTGAGAGGGGGTTATATGTCGATCATTGTGATTGGTTCCTCCTTTCTCCTCCCACCTTTCCCTCTCACTACACTCATTATTGGCCCTGAAGGGTTTATCTGTCCTGGATACCCTGTGTTTCCAGCTCTTATCTGTACCAGTGTACATGCTCTGATGTAGCTAGATTTGTATGGTAGAATTGGGGTCATGATAGTGGGCAGGGGGGTGGGGGGAGCATTAAAATACTAGAGGAAAGTTGTATGTTTCATCGTTGCTAAACTGCACCCTGACTGGCTCTCCTCTTCCCTGTGACCCTTCTGTAAGGGGATATCCAATGGTTTACAGGCATAAAAGACTCATTCACATTGATATGATTTTTTGTTCTGCGTCTTTGATGCCTGCTACTAATCCCATCAACACCTCATGATCACACAGGCTGATGTACTTCTTCCACGTAAGCTTTGTTGCTTCTCAGCTAGATGGTTGCTTGTTTATATTCAAGCTTTTAAGACCCCAGACGCTATCTCTTTTGATAGCTGGAAGCTATCAGCTTTCTTCACCACATTTGCTTATGCACCTGCTTTGTCTTCAGGGATCTTGTCAGGGAAGGTGAGCATCATAGAGTGGCAGGTTATTAGAACAAAGTGTTTTTGCATTGAGGGAGCACCCGAGTAGAGGCTCAATGTTCATCTGCTACCTACTTAACATATTAAATATGTACATAGATCTATTTCCCTAATGTTATATAAAATATATTTACATACATACATGTCTGTATTTAGACCTCTACAAATGTAATTTGCCTCCTAGTTCTTTCCTCTATTTCCATCTAGTTTCCTTTTGTCCCACTGTCATTTTCGGCCTTCATTCAGGTTTCAGTAATTCCTCTCAGCTACATTACCCATGCCCCACCAGGCATTCTATGCCCTCCTCATCGTTGATTGTAGGTCACTTGTTGTTCTCTTGTCCCAGGGTTTGTTGAAACCTCCTTCCTTTCCCCTTCCTCCCCGTCTCACGTGTCCCTCCGGAATCATTGCTTCTGTTGTTTTCTCCTCCGGATTATTTATCCCATTTATCTTATTTAGATAAAATGCAGAGCCAATAATAAGCACAAAAACAAGACAGAGAAAAACAAAACAAAAACAACCAAAAAACCAACTACAAGAAAAGAAGAGCCTATAAATTGTTTGTTGATCTGTTTGTGGATCCTGATGGGGTGCCACATCCTGGCCCCAAAGTCTATTTTTGACATTCTCTGGGGACTTCATTGCTTTTCTCCCCTTGATGTTCTGTTGCACACTCTTAGTGTTTTTGCCCTGGTGTGGTGGGGTAAGATGGGGTACAATTCTTGTACTATGTTTCCAGTGTTGTCCTCTGTAGTACTATGGGACAATGAGGGATATCAGGTCTCGTGATGGGGCCGGCCCTATGGTCTTCTCTATGCATTGGCTACTCTGAACAGGAATATTTTCCTCAGGGCTTGGGCCAGGATGTGTTTTACTCTCTCCTTCCATCTTTGTTTGCTCCTGTGTGCTCTCATCAGATGCCCCTCTCCCTGAGCTGTAGCTTCAGTGCTGTCTTGTGACGTGTATTTTCTTGCAGATGGGGTATCCACATAGTTGGGATTGGGGCCGGCCCTGCAGACCTCTTTATTGGTTCCTTTCTTCATGCTAGTATGTTTAAGGAAAACACTATTAAAAAACAAAATAGGAGACCCCTCACTTCCTGATTCTAAAACCTATTACATAGCCACGGATTTCAGAAGAGTAAAAAGAGAACCTATAGATTTGGGAGGCGGGGAAATTCAGATAAAGATATATCAAATAAGTACCCAATTTCTAAAATATGTAGAAAACTGCAGCATCTAAGAAAAACATGAACATTCCAATTCAAAAATAGGCAGAAGACATAAACAAACATTTCACCAAAGATAACATACAGACAGCCAACATGCTCAAGATCACTAGCTAGAAGGAAAATGCAAATGAAAACAAAACAATGAGATACCACCTCAATCTAGCATTAATAGGAATATTTTAAAACAAAAAAAACATAATAAATACTGGAGGGGATATGGAGAGATTGGAACTGTCATACATCGCTGGTGGCGTTGCAGAATTGTACAGTCACTATTTATAACAGTATGGCACTTCCTTAAACAAATGTGAATAGAAATACCATATGACCTAGCAATCTCTTACTTGGCATGTATCCTAGAAAATTAAAGAATCAAACACGAGCATCTATATGCACACCTATGTTTATTGCACACTATCCACAATAGCAAAAAATGATGGAAATAACCCAAATCCCTGTCTGTTGAAGAATGTATAAATAAACTCTAGTACATATATACTGATCAGAACCTGCCAGTGTCTTGGGAAACATTTGCCAGAGTAAATTATTTGAAATTGTTAACTACCATATGATGAGAACTGATGAACTAATATTAATACGAGGATTTACTGGTCAAATTTTAAAAATCGTTTATATCTTTCATTAAACAAAAACAAAACCCAAACCATAGTTACCCTATAGGACAGAATAGAACTGCCTCGCAGGGTTTCAAAGGCTAGAACCTTTATGGAAACTGACTGCCACATCCTCTTCTCTAGAAGCAAAGTAAGTAAAGTAGCTGGCGGGTGCAATCTGCCCATCCTTTGGTTAGCAGCTCAGCGCTTAACTACTGTGCTACTAGGATTCCTAATTCCTTGTATGACCTAAATCCTGTCTGTCCCTCTCCCCTCTCCCTCCTCCCCACCGCCCCCACTTTGTCATTGGAAGACACGGCTGATAGAAATAGGTTATGGTAAACTCATGAATAGCTACATCTTTAAGTATTTAAAAGTATGTATTTGCAAGGACTTTATAAAGAGCCGAGGTTATGTGTTTTAGCCCTAAAAATCAAATTGGCGGCAAGCCGCGACTCTTCCTTGCCTCAAACTACTGGAAACTACATCTCCCAGCATGCTCTGCAGGTGGTTTGACCTAATCACAAATAGCCCCGTTGGGCAACAAGGATGGTTGGCTTTGACTGGACTTATTTTTGCTGTAAATTTCTATCCCTTTGGACAACTATTTAGAATTTAAAAAATTTATAGCTACCAAACCTTCTTTTGAACTGGATGGTTTCCACGGAGGCAGGCGCATTGTTTTCTCTCAGTCGATGTGGGGCGGGGAAAGCGTTTCCGGAGAGCTCGGGAATAGGAGGGAATGTTGACCAGAGAGCACCTGCGACTGTTCACAGGAGCAGGAACTCGACTCGAACTGAGTCTGCGAGGAGCCGGATCTTAACGGAAGGATTGCCAGTGGAAGATGGAGGAGTCTGAGGATGGTGGGCAGTCGCTGGCCCCGGTTTACATCTACAGTCCTGAGTATGTCAGGATGTGCGACTCCTTGTCGAAAGTCCCCAAACGGGTGAGAAAGTTGGGGACGAAAAATCGTGGGCTTTTTGGTGGAGGCGGGCGGCAATGGAGGCAGTCGACCGGGCAGAGGGGGTGGGGGTGGGGCGGCTTTTGGAAGCGCCGAGGATTTTAGAGTTTGGGAAGATCTTCGTGACAAATTTGTGAAGTAATATTGGGTGGAGGAAGTGTTCTCCGAGAGCAGCGTTTATCGGCGGGGTGCCAAAGGACAGGTGGGGTGGGGGGCACAAGGGAGAGGTTGGCACAGAGAGGATGGTGTGGCTTTACTTGAGAATCTCCGAAGTCGTATGGAAGAAGTTGGAGGAGAAAAATTAATTAAGGTCTGGTGTTTTCGCTTTAGCCATTTAGGTAATACCTATATTGTCTAAAGTGTAGGTTCAAGAGGATGAGAACATAGGATTGTGCTCAATTACACTTTCAAGAGAAATTAAGCACAGATTATTTTCTGCCTTTTTTTTTGCATGCTGCTTTTTTTTTTAGGCCAGTATGGTACATTCTCTGATTGAAGCATACGCGCTGCATAAGCAAATGAGGTAAGTTATTTTCTTGAGCATAGTCTTTTTTCTCATATGTTTGAAATGAACTTGCTTATCACTAAAGACTCCTAAATGCAATTTTACTTTCCCTCCTTTTTTTAAGCCACTCAGACCAATAGTTAGATCTGAGGGGTAAGGAATCTGGAGTGTTTTTTTGTTTTGTTTTAAGGCTGTGACCCTTTGCTCTTGCTTTTATTTATTTACGTATATATTTATTTTGGCTTATAAGAAGCATGTTATATATAGTTGCTAATAAATGAAATCAATAATAAATATCCCGTTAAACCTTCCATGAATGTGACTTTCTCTTTTTCCCTTCTGTCTGTCCTCCCTTTATAATTTCCTTTCCCTCCTCTCTCCCTGCCCCTGCCCCCACCCCTATTCCTGGGGGAGGCACCGTCTTCGGAGTCTTATCTTTTAGGGTAAAGCTCACTCTTCCTGTAATAATGGTGTCATTAATTTTTTATCTGTTTTAAGAGTGGCTAACTTTGCTAAGCACAATGTTCTCTAGCGTTGCCCTTGGGTGTTCACAGGAGTCGTCTTTTTAAATTGTATGCGTGAAACAGTTTGTTTATTCACACCTCTGTAATTAGTGTTTTGGATTGTTTCCATGCTCTTTGCTATTGTGGAAATTGCTGCAGTAGACATAGTGCGTAGATGTCTGTTTGTGCTTTATTCTTTATTTTTTTACGGTGCATGCCCAGTAGAGAGATTGCAAGATCATCAGGTAATTGCATTTGCATTTGTTTCAGGAAGAACAATGCTCGTTTCCCTGGTGGTTGCATAATTCTACAGTCCCATCAGCAATGTATGAGGGTTCCAATCTCTCTGCATCCCTTCTTTATTATTTTGTGTTTTATTGATTGATAGAAGTGTCGGTGTGAGGTGTTTTCTCATTGTTTTAATCTGTATTTCTCTTATTGCTAATAAACATGAACATTTTTCAGAGGGTTGCTGTCTGCCTCTATGTCATCTTTGGTAAATTGTCAGGGTGGTCAATTTTTGTTTGGGTTATTTGTATTTTTCTTCTTAAGATGTTGTAGTTTTCTGTAAATTTTGGAGATTAGCCCTTTATTTGATGTGTTATTAGTAATTTTTCCCCCCAATACGTGGCTTCTTTTTTTTAACTCTTTCGATGTGCATAAATGTCATTGTTTTAGGAGGCCCCAGCCCTTTATTTTGTCTTCTGTAGTGTGGCTATTTTTCATTACGTTTGGTAGTGTGTTTATGCCTGGCATTAGGGCCCTTAAGCATGTCCCTATTTTTCATTGATGGTTTTTATGGTTGTGTGTTTTATATTTAGGTCTTTGATTCATCTTGAGTTTGTTTTTGTATATAATGTGAGGTGTGAGACCTGTTTCATTTTTTTCCCAAACCATTCTATTAGGAGCTAAGCCAGACATCACACCATTCTGTAGTTCAATCATATCACGCAGTGTTGTAAAATCGCTACCACAATCAGTTTCAAAACATTTTCTTCCTTGAACTCTTTGATATCAGCTCTGCTTTTGGAAGCGGCCATCTAGCTCAGAAGCAACAAAGCACACATGGAAGAATCACACCAGCCTGTGCGATCATGAGGTGTTGAAGGGATCAGGTATAAGGCATCATCAGAACAAAAAAGTGTTACCATAGTGAATGAGGGGAGAGTGCAGAGTGGAGACCCAAACCTCATTTGTCGGCCACTGGAGATCCCTTTGCAGCGGGGTCTAGGGGAGAAGACGAGCCAGTCAAGTTGCAATGTAGCACCGATGAAAAATACAACTTTTCTCTAGTTCCTAAATGCTTCTCCCCTCCCCACCACCCCGCACTATCATGATCCGAATTCTGGCTAGACCAGAGGATGTACACTAGTACAGGTAGGAACTGAAAACACAGGGAATCCAGGGCGGATGATCCCTTCAGGACCAATAGTGTGAGTGGCGATACCGGGAGGGTGGAGGGAGGGTGGGTTGGAAAGGGGGAACCAATTACAAGGGTCTACTTGTGACCTCCTCCCTGGGCAACGAACAACAGAAAAGTGGGTGAAGGGAGACGTTGAACAGGGCAAGATATGACAAAATAATAATTTATAAATTATCAAGGGTTCATGAGGGAAGGGGGAGAATAAAATGAGGAGCTGATGCCAGGGGCTTAAGTGGCGAGCAAATGTTTTGAGAATGATGAGGGCAATGAATGTACAAATGTGCTTTACACAATTGATGTTTGTATGGATTGTGATAAAAGTTGTATGAGCCCCTAACAAAACAATTAAAAAAATATGTGCAGTGTGCATAGGAATTTGTTCATAGTTTTTTTTTTTAAAACTATAATCCAGCCCTTCAATGGGTCTGAGGGACAGTGAACTGGCCTCCTGTTTAGAAAGTTTGAGGACCTCTGCCCTAGACACTTATCTTTTAATAGCTGAGCACCATCCGCCTTCTTCACCACATTTGCTTATGCACCCATTTTGTCTTCAGGGATTGTACCAGGAGGGTGGGCATCACAGAATGACAGAACAAAGTGTTCTTGTATTGAGGAAGGGTATGAGCTGAGGCCTGAAGTCCATCCACTACTTCAGTGTATTATTTATAAAAATATGTACATAGGCCAATACTTCTATTTTTATAGATTAATGTATTTACATATGGACACATCTATGCTTATGCCTCTGTCCATAGCTTTTGCTTCCTAGATAATTCTTCTGTTTCTTTTTACCTTCCTTCTACCTCATCATGCTTGTCCTACTTCTGCCTCATAGTACTTCCTCTTAGCTAGATTGCTGCTGCTCTAACACCCCCAGGATCTCTATATCCTCCTGTTGTTGGTTTTAATTCCCTAGTTGTTCCTCTGTCTATGGCGTTGTTTGCTCACACTATCCTTCCCCCGCCCCCTTCCCCTGCCCCCTTCTCCCCCCAGGTCCCTCCGGGACTGTTGGTCCCATTGCTTTCTCCTCAAGCTTTCTCCTCAAGACAGGTCCCATGCCTGTCTTATGTAAGTGGGCATACCAACAATGGCATCGACCAAACAAAAAGATAACAAAAGATTGAAAAAAGAAAAGAAGAAAAACAGGAAAAACATACATACTTCCAGGTCTTTCCACTGACCTTTATGACTCCCCATTGGTCCTGGGGGAATTCCAGGATTTGCCACTCCTAGCCTGAAGTCTATTTTGGTAGCTCATTAGGGGCTTTGCTTCAGTTGCTGATCTGTTGTGTTCCTTTCTTGATTTGCCCCACTGTGGGGGGTTCAGACCGCACTACCTCCTTGCCACATGTCCCCAGTATTGTCCTCTATTGCAGTATGCTCCAGTAAGGGACAACATGTTATGAGCTGTTGTCGGCCCTACAGACATCTCTGTGTTTTAGCAGCTCCATGCAGGAACGTCATCCTCGGGGCTTGGTGTGCCGATAATGGGGTCTAGACCGACTATCCCTTTATCTTTTTCTTTTTCAGTTTGCTTCCATGTGGACGTGATGTGCCGGCCCCTCACCTCACCTGTAGGTTTAGTGTGGTCTGTTGCACATACATTTAGGGAGGGGGTCAGTTTGGCTCTGGTTGGGGCTGGCCCTGTAGCCCAATCTTTTCATGTATTCCTGCTTGCGGTTACATTGCTCTCATGGTTTGGTGTGTTCAGGCATTGTTTGAAGCCATCTATGTATTTGGCAAACATAAAAATTATATGCTTTCCATTAAAGTTATTTACCATTTCCCAAAACCTTTATGACAAACCAGAAAGCATAGCAAAGATGTCCTATTTCTTTACTGTTAAGTTGGGAGATATTTATTAATAGTGACTTTGATTTTTGATATTTATTAAATAAATAGAAAAGTAGTAGAAATTGGAGCTATTGGATCTGGGAACATGGTCCAAGAAACTAAAAAAAAAATCACCTCTGATGATATAGACATTTTTTTCTTGAAGTATGGATCTTATTTTTTTCAATAGTTTTATTGACATATAATTCACATACATTAATATTTATAGTTCACTAATATTAAAGAGTTGTATAATTATTGCTACAATCAGTTCTAGAACTTTGTTTCCTTTTTACACTCATTATTCTCCCCATTTCCCTCCAAACTCCTTTCCTATATCCTCAGTAAGCTATTAATCCCTTAACTCAGTTACTGTTCCCATAGATTTACCTACCCGGGGTTTCATAAACTGGAAATCATGCAAAATAAAAAAGGAGCTACAATAATAACAAAGTAAACTAGTGAAAAACTCCAGTAAAAAAGAAAGGAAGTATTAAAAACTATGACAACTTTCAAATGGGTCAAACAGTAGATCAAATGATGAGGTCTTACATCTTAAGTTTCCAGTGCTCTCTAAGAGCAAGGCTATTCACATCCCTGGACTCTGGTCAGAAGGGCTCACTGGAGACTCACTCCATGTGGGGGCCTTGCAGATGAATTTTGGGATCTCATTGTCATCCATAGCCTTCTGCAAATTGTGTATTCACAATTTAAGCCCTGATAACTTTCACTCCTTTAGATTTGGATTTTCTTGCTTAGTCTTTGAATCACACAGACTGCTGTGCTTCTTCCATGTAGACTTAGTTGATGCCTCACTTAGATGGCTGCTTGATTGAAGACTCCAGATGCTATTCTTTTTTTAAAGCTGGACACCATCTAGTTTCTTCACCACACTTTGCTATAGCAACTATACCTTCTGTGAGGGTGAGCATTCAGCAGGACCTCATTATAAGAACTAATTATCCTTAGATTGGGGGTAGAATTAAGTGTGAGACCAAATGGATTTTATTTTTGAGATTGAACTACAGTAATATACATTTGAGGTTGAATTACAGGATTTCTTCTGGCCTTCTTGATGCTAGTAGTAGGCTATAAACAACAGTATATCCCATGGCTGTCATGTATATTTTAAATTTTAGCTAGCCTGACCTTGTGGGTTTCTCAGAGTGTAAATCTTTTTTTTTCTTTTAAAAAATCATTGTATTGGGGGCTCGTACAACTCATCACAATACATACATGCATCCATTGTGTCAAGCATATATGTACATCTGTTGCCATCCACATTCTCAAAACAGTTGCTTTCTACTTGAGCCCTTGGTATCAGTTCCTCATTTTTCCCCTCTCCTCGCTCCCTCATGAACCCTTGATAAGTTATAAATCATTATTATTTTGTCACATCTTACACCATCTAAAGTCTCCCTTCACCCCTTCTCTACTGGGAGGAGGTTATATGTAGATCCTTGTAATCTGTTCCCCCTTTCTCCCTCACCTTTCCTGTACCCTCTGGGTATCACCACTCTCACCACTGGTCCTGAGGGGTCCATCTGTCCTGGATTCCCTGCATTTCTAGTTCCTATCTGTACCAGTGTACATCCTCCAGTCCAGCTGGATTTGTAAGGTAAAATGGGCATCATGATAATGGGGGGAGGGGGAAAGGAAGCGTACAAGAACTAGAGGAGTATTGAATGTTTCATCATTGCTGCACTGTGCCGTGACTGGCTCATCTCCTCCCCATGGCCCTTCTGCAAGGGGATGTCCAATTTCCCACAAATGGGTTCTGGGTCCCCACTCCGCACTCCCCCTCATTCACAATGCTACGATTATTATTATTATTTTTTTGGTCTTTGATGCCTGATACCTGATCCTTCGATGCCTTGTGATCTCACAAGCTGGTGTGCTTCTTCCATGTGGGCTTCTTTGTTTCTCAGTTAGATGCCCCTTGTTTATCTTCCAGCCTTAGGACCCCAGATTCTATATCTTTTGACAGCCGGGAACTATCAGCTTTCTTCACCACATTTGCTTATGCACCTGCTTTGTCCTCAGCGATCTAGTCGGGACAGGCTGGTGTGCTTCTTCCATGTGAGTTTTGTTGTTTCTCAGCTAGATGGCTGCCTTATTATCGTCAGGCCTTTAAGACCTCAGATGCTATATCTTTTGGTAGCCGGGAACCATCAGTTTTCTTCACCACATTTGCTTGTGCACCTGTTGTCTTCAGTGATTGTGCCAGGAAGGTGAGCATCTCATACTACTGAATTGTTAGAACAAAGTGTTCTTGTGTTGAGGGAGTACATAGGGGCCCACTGTCTATCTTTTTCCTTAATACTAAACCTATAAATTTATGTACATAGATTTATTCCCCCCTCATCGTATATAATTATATTTACATCTGCATATGCCTGTATTTAGATCTCTATAACTACCCTTTGCCTCCTAGTTCTTTCCTCTATTTCTTTGTATGTTCCTAGTGTCCCACTATCATGTTCAGCCTTCATTTGGGTTTCAGGAATTCCTTTTGGTTACATTGTCCGTTATCCAGCCCTGCCAGGCCTCCTACACCCTCCTTGCCACTGATTTTGGATCACTTGTTCCCTTGTCCCTGGGTTTGTTCACACCCACTTCCTTTCCCCCTCCTCCCCCTCTCCCACATCCCCCTGGAACTATCATCCCCTTGTTCTCTCCTCCGGCTTGTATATCCCGCCTATCCCTTTCAGGTAAACATGCAGCGACAATAATATGCACCATCACAAGACCGAGTACAATGAAGCAACAATAGAAAATAAAACAATAGCTACAACAACAACAACAATAACACAAAAACCCCTATAAACAGTTGAGGGTTTATTTGTTGTCCTTCATGAGTGCTTTCCAGTCGAGTCTGGTGCGGTGCCATGCCCTGGCCCCACATCTATCCCTGGGGACTTCATTGCTTTGCTCCCCCTGCTGCTCTGCTGCATGCCACCAGAGGCTGGCTTTGCTGTAGTGACTCAGGGCGGGCACAATTCCCGCCGTGTATCTCTAGTGTCCTCCCCATTGGTGCTATGGGTCAATGAAGATGCTGTGTCCTGTGATGAGGCTGGCCTGGTGGTCGTCTTTTTGCATTGCTGCTCTGAGCAGAAACATTGTCCTCAGGACTTGGTCAGCCAGGATGCGCTTCACTATTTTTTCCCCTGCCCCCCTCATTGGCTCCTGTGTGCTCTAATTAGACAGTTCCCTCTCCTTGAGCTTTAGCTTCAGTGCTGTCCTCTGAAGTTAATTCTTATGAGGGGGAAGGTGCTGTATACTCAGTTGGTAATGGGGCCGGCCCCTCAGGCCTCTCTATCGGTTCCCTGCTTCATGTCAGTGTGTTGTGTTCTTGTTTTGGAGCTCCGGGTTGAAGTCTGGTCCCTCTTTCCCTGTGGAGACACAATCAGCACCCTCCCCCTGTGTGGGTTAGTGCCCTGTTCCCCAGGCTACCCATGTCTTCCCCCCCCCTCCTTTTTAGTGGGTTACCATATGCTATCCATAGCATTACTAATACTACATTTCTGGAAGGCACGTTGTACCATGTCTTCTGGAATGTCTTTCCATGCATCTCAAACCCACTTTGCTATTAACTCTATGGCAGGCTTCATGAGATTTCCTCCTTTTGTTAGTCAGGCTTGACCAGATGACATCCATTCGTACCACTGACCCGTGTATAAGCCGAACATCAGTTTTTCAGCACATTTTTGTGCTGAAAACTTGGCTTACACACGAGTATATACGGTATGTAATCCCTGAGCCAAGATTCTCAAGTTTGTCCCAATGCCCTCATTAATGGCCCTAATAGTTGTACCTCAAGGTCTGTGATCCATCTTGAGTTTATTCTCGTGTATGGAGTGAGGTAAGGGTCTTGCTTCATTTTTCTGGAACTATGTATCAATTTTTCCAGCACCATGGAATGAAGAAGGCATCCACTTTCCATTTGATCTTTTGGGGGCCCCTTAATAAAGATTAGTTGTCCTTATGCTGATGATTTTATTTCTGGGTTTTCAATCCTTTTACATTGGTCTGAATATCTATCATTACACCAATACTATGGTGTTTTGACCACTGTGGCTGTATAGTCTATATTAATGTCGGTTAAAGCAAGCCCTCCCACTTTGTCCTTCTTGAACAGTTCTCTGCTAATTCGAGGTTTCTTCCTTCTCCATATGAAGTTGGTAATCTGTTTTTCCAACTCTTTGAAGAAACATGCTGCAATTTGGATTGGGATAACATTTAACTTATATAGTGCTTTAGGTAGAATTTACATCTTTACAATATTGAGTCTACTGATCCACGAGCATAGGATCTCCTTCCATTTGTTGAGGTCACGCTTATTGTTGAGGTTGGTTTGTTTTAATAGTGTTTTGTAGTTTTTGTCGAACACATCTTTTGTTTTTTGAGTTAGGTATATCCCTAGATATTTCAATGTGTGTTTGGCTATTGTGAAGGGTACCCCTTTTTTTGATCCCCTCTTCTGTGGCCTTGTCCGATGTGGACAGTATTGCAATAAACTTCTGTTTGTTGATCTTGTAACCTGATAGGCATATTCCTCTATTGCTTCCAGTACTCCTCTTGTGGAACTTTTAGGATTTTCCATATATAAAATCATATTATCTGTGAATAACGATGATTTCACTTCTTCCTTCCTCAGACAAATAACTTTGATGTCCTTTCTTTTCCTCCAGTACGATGTTAATGGGGACAAGGAACATCCTTGCCTAGTTCCCTTTTTCAGAAGAATTGATCTTGTCTTTTCTCCATTGACTACCACAGTGGCTGTTGGTTTTTATATATATATAGCTTCTATTATATTGAGGAATTTTCCTTCCATTCCTAGCTTATTGAGTGTCTTAAACATGATTTGGTGTTGGATGTTGGCGAATGCTATTTCTGCATCTATCGATATTATGTGGTTCTTATACTTTTTCATTTCAGTGTGGCTTATAATACTACTAATGGTCTTTCGTATACTGAACCATCCCTGCATCCCTGGTATGAATCCTGCTTGGTCATGGTGAATTATTTGTTGTATATATTTTTGTATTCTCTTGGCGAGTATTTTGTTGAGGATTTTGCATCAATATTCATTAGGGAAATTGGTCTGTAGTTCTCAGTTCTTGTGGGATCCTTGCCCAGTTTAGGTATCAGAGTTATACTAGCTTCATAGAAGAAATTTGGGAGTTTGCCATCTTTTTTTATGTTCTGGAAGAGTTTGTGTAGGATTGGTGTCAGTTCTTCCCTGTATGCTTGATAGAAGTCTCCTGTAAACCCATCTGGTCCAGGTGATTTTTGTTTGGTAATCCCTTGATAACCTTGTCTGTTTCTTCTATTGATAAGGGTCTGTTGAGGTTCTTGACGGCCAGTAGTGATAATCTAGGGAAGAATTGTTTTTCCAAGAATTTGTCCATGTTTTTGAATTCATTGGAGTACAGTCCTTCATAGTACTGTGTAAATATCCTTTGATTTCACTGTGTTCCATTGTAATATCTACTCTTTCACCCCTCATCCTTGCTGTTAAAATGTGTTCCTTTCTTTCTTTGGTCAAATTCGTGAGAGGTTTGTCTATTTGGTATATCCTTTCGAAGAACCAACTTTTAACAGCATTGATTCCCCCCCCCCCATAGTTTTCTTATTTTCTCTCTCCTGAATCTCAGATCTACTTTTTATGATTTATTTTCTTTTGCTATTAGTTGTATTATCTTGTTGACTCTGCTCTATTTGCTGTAAATGTTGTGCCAGTGTATCTGTCATAAGCCTCTCCTCCTTATGTGAGCATGTAACTATGAGACTTTCTCTGATGACTGCCTTTGCTGTGTCCCATAAGTTTTAGTATGTCATGTTTTCATTCTCATTGGTTTCTAGAAATTTCCTAATTTCATCTCTGATCTGAACCAGTGTATACTCCTTTTGCAATAGAGTTATTCATTCTTCAATTTTTTCCCTTGATTTCTTTATCTTCCTTTTGTTGATTTCCAATATTATCACACAGTGGTCAGAGAGAGAGGTCTGTGTGGTATCCATGTGCTTAAATTTATGTAGATTCGACTTACGCCCTAGCATGTGGTCCCTCTTGAATATATGCCATGTGGGCTTGAAAAGAATGTGATTGTTTTTGTATTTGGGTGGAGAGCTCTGTAAATATCTATCAGGTCAAATTGTCTTATTTTAGTGTTTAGATCTTTAGCCTCCTTGTTGAGCTTCTTTCCCAGTGATCTTTCTCAGAGAGCAGTGTATTGAAGTCACCTACCATAATTGTTGAGGCTGTAATTTCTTTTTTCATCTTTTGGAGCGTTTGATTGAAATATTCTGCTGAACACTTGTTTGGTGAGTAAATGTTTAGAATGCATAGTAGTTCTTTGTGTACTGTTACCTTGAGCATTATATAGTGTCCCTTGTCCTTTGAGGTCAATTTTATGTGAGATTAGAATCGCAACCCCTGCTTTTTTGAATTGTTGTTTGCGTGGTATGTTTTTCTCTAGCCTTTGATTCCCAGCCTATTTTTGTCTGTAATCTTGAGATGTGACTCCTGTAGGCAGCAGATGGAGGGATTGTGTTTTCTAAGCCAGTCTGTTAGTCTCTATCTCTTAAAGCCCGAGTTCAATCCATTGATATTCAGGGTTATTACATCTATTTGTGGACTCTGTAATATCATTTTATCCCTCTTATGTTGGGTGTTTTCTTACCTCCATTTCTTTTCCATGGGTTGTGCATATGTGTGTTAGTGGTTCATTTTTGCCTTCTTTCCATTGTTGAACCTGTGTTATCTAGGGAGCTGTTTTCCGTTTGGTGGTCTCTGGTTGGAGTTCTTCTGTGGGATGGTCTCTTGCATGTGCTTGGTGAGCGTTGTTCTTCTGCCCATACTGGGTTGGCGAGGATCTTTTGTAGTGCTGGGTTCCTTTTAGCATATTCTTTGAGACTTTCCTTGTCCAGGAAGACTCTCACTTCTCCATCAATTTTGATAGCTAATTTGGCAAGATAGAGTATTCTTGGGTTTGCGGTATTTTCCTGCAATTTTCTGAATATGCTGCTCCATTGTCTGCTCTTTTTATAGTGTCTGCTGATAGATCTGAGCATATTCTTATCTGCTTGCCTTTATATATGGTTGCCAGTTTTTCCCTAGCTGCTCTTAAAATTTTCCCCTTTTCCTCATAGTTAGTTTAACAACTTTATGTCGTGGTGCCTTCTTATTGGGATTCTGTCTAGCTGGTATTCTTTCGGCCACCTGGATAGTTGCCTGGTTTTCATTCTTTAAGCTAGGGAAAATTTCCTCCAAGCATTCCATCACTATTTTGGATGTTGGCTTCATTGATGTGCATTCCTCCGGCAAGCCAATAGTTCTGATGTTCCTTCTCATAGCGTCAGACATAGCTCTGAGGTTTTCTTCAGCTTCTCTGATGGGCTTGTGAGACTTTTTCTCATGTTTATTAAATTCTTCTTGAGAATCCTCTAGGTCACTGGTGAGGTTCTCTGCCTCCTCCATATCTGGGCGAAGTCCGTGAGTTTGCTGTTAGTTTTTGTTATCTCGCCCTTTAACTCCTGTATTTCCCTTTGGTGCATGGCCTTTATTTTCTCTATCATTTTCTCCTTTTTCTATAATGCTTCCCTCATGTCCTGTATAGCTCCAAGCAGCATCCTGAAGATTTCTTTCTGTGGTAGGTCCAGGTGGTCTTCTGGCATTGGATTTTGTTTCTCTTTTCTTGTTGAAACTGTTGTAGCAGCTTGCTGGTGTTTGGTCGATTTATTGGAACTAGGTACCATTTTCCCAGGTGTCTCAGAGCCCTGGGCTCTCTCTTTGGGAGGTTGGTACTGGTGTTTCAGCAGGCTGCTTTTAGCCAACTTCCTTGTAAGGTTGTGTTTCACCTTTGTCCTGCTGGGGTTTCCCTCTCCCCTTGAACTACGGTTTGTGCTCCAGCCACCTTCAGGTCTCCTTAGGGGCTGTTGTTTGCAGCTATGCACACTGCGGTCTGATAAAAAGTGTTGACTCAAGTGAAGGGGAACATATTTTGGGGATGGGTTGGGGATTGGGTGATCTACTTCTGGCTAGGAGTACTTCCCACAGGTAGGCGGGTGGGAGGGGGGGCCGCTACTGGTGTGCTGATCCATTGCTTGGAGCACAGAGGGTGGGGTGGATTGAGCAGGGAGAAGGGAGAATGCAGTAGGCAAGTCCCAAAGGCCTGGGTCCCTATGCTACAACTGCAGAAAATGCTGCCAGACTTGTGTCCGCTCCCTGGCATGCCTGAAACGGTGTGGTAGGATGGGAACCTCTGTGTGTGCGTGTGCATTGCATGTATGTATGGTGGGGGGAAGAAAGCCAGGGAGGGAGCTGGATGGCCGATTTGTGAGGAGCGCAGAGATGGGGTGGGCACCTTTGGGTTGAGACCTCTGGGAGTGGAGGCAGTTTGATTGGCGGTTTGTGGGAGCACAAAGGCATGGCAGCATCATCTGCCATCTACCTGATTATGCTGTGGCGCCAGGGCACGAGCCTCCCAGGAGGAGGCGGGGATCGTCTGGCTGGCTGGTCAGCAAGGGGTGCCCAGATGGGGCATGAATCTCTGCAGGGGGGCGATATACCGGCTGGAGCACCCACATGGGACCCCGGGCATCATGGGCAGAGTAGGGGGTACTAGCTGGTGATTCTGCACAGAGCGCCGAGGCAGGGCAGCTGCCTCCGCAATGCTCCTGGCTGCCCTGTGGTGCCAGCAGAGTGGGCACTCTGAGCATCACGCAAGAGACCACGGGTGTCCGCTTCTGCTTCAGAGAAGTACTCTGAGTTGTCTTGGGAATCGACAGACAGACTTGATACCCCTACTAGGCCCCTAAATTTCGCCACTCACTGAGTTCTGGATGTGAGCTACCTGTATGGCAGCCGTCTTCCCCCGACTCTCTGTGAGTGTAAATCTTGAAGGGAGTAGAAAGCCTCATCTTTCTCCTGGTGGTTTTTCATTGCCAACCTTTCACTTAGCAACTTAGTATGTAACCCACTATGCCACCATGACTCTGGACCTAAATGGCAAGGGCTAGAGAACGTAATGACAGTAGTGAGGCCAGGAAGAGGAAATGTGGGACAGACAGGGGTAAAAAAATCCAAACTGCTGTAATAGAATTGATTCAGACTCTTAGTGATCCTGTAGGACAGAGTAGAACATCTATTTGGGATTTCTGAGATTTGGGGTATGAACTTGTTATCAGTTCAGTGCATAACCCACTATACAACCAGGGCTCCTAGTGGTAGGGAGTGGTAAATTTTGTTGTTAGGTGAACTCCCTTTATTCTCTCACTTAATCCTGTTTATTACTGCTTGTGAGTTTAACGGATTCTGAGTGAAGCCTGGTTATAATCTTTCTGTTCCTTCTCTTGGAAACAGACGTGAGAGAACAAGTAAAGGGACTTTTACATTTTATTTTGCCTATCTTTTATCCCTTAATATTAATAATGATAGGGATACATAAAGCATATTCATATGTTGTTGTATAATCTCCATATGCATCTCATAATGTATCCCCATTTTACAGATGAGTTAATTTGAGCTGCAGAGTGGTCAAATAGCTCACCTAAGGTTATTGAGCTAGTAAATATAGAGCTGGAACAAGAACCGAAGTGAAAAAATTATCAGAAAGCATTATAATGGCCACTTAGGAATGAAAGTATTTCAAATGAAAATGAAAGCATTTCCGCCTATGGGTTTGCCATTAAAGCTGTAACTTTCAGGATAGGGCAAGATATGACAAAATAAGGAGGTATAAATTACCAAGGGCATATGAGGGAGGGGGGAATAGGGAGGGAGGGGGGAAAAAAAGAGGACCTGATGCAAGGGGCTTAAGTGGAGAGCAAATGCCTTGAGAATGATTGGGGCAGGGAATGTATGGATGTGCTTTATACAATTGATGTATGTATATGTATGGATTGTGGTAAGAGTTGTTTGAGTCCCTAATAAAATGTAAAAGAAGAAAAGAGAAAAAAATGATTAGGGCAAAGACTGTACAGATGTGCTTTATACAATTGATGTATGTATATGTATGAACTGTGAAAAGAATTGTATCAGCCCCAATAAATTGTTAAAATAAATAAATAAATAAATTAATTAAAAAAAGCTGTAACTTGTGGAGCACAAGTTTTCTGATGCATATTTAAAATTTTTATTTTAAGTATGAATATTCTTTCGTTTTTACCTACCTATGAACTCAAAAGGAAAACCAATCCCCTTATTGTTCACATTGTGAGTACATTAACATGATGTGAGGAAGTATAGATTATATAGTGCGATAGAAAAACACATTGTGCGTATCACTTCAGCTTACTGAAATCAGAATCTGAGAGTTGTATTTTCTGCTCAGATTGCTGACTCCTTTACAACTTTTAACATAATCTGGGTCTGCCTCATTCACATTCCTTTGTTTTCTCTGTTGTTGTTAGGATTGTTAAGCCCAAAGTGGTGTCCATGGAGGAGATGGCCTCCTTTCATACAGATGCCTATCTGCAGCATCTCCAGATGGTCAGCCAAGATGGTGATGATGACCACCCCGACTCCATAGAATATGGGCTAGGTAAGGTTCTAATGAGACAATGACTAACAAGACAATGATGAGAGGTAGAACACTTTCATCTATAGATTGTAACTAGTTAATTATTTATAATTTGTATTGTGATTTTTAATAAATCTCCAGTTAAATAATGTGTTAATCATTAATCTCTTGGTTTAGCTACGTAACATCATTTGAGAAAACGGTATGGGTTTTGTGAAACTGAGTGATGGATTAGATGGGGGAAAGTCTTTCAATGGTTTAGGCCCTGATAAACCATAAAAAAAAAAATGAAACCCAAACTATACTGCCATTGAGTTCATTCTGATTCATAGCAACCCTATAGGACATAATAGAACTTCCCCTTTACGTTTCTGAAACTAAATCTCCATGGGAGTAGAAAGCCTCATCTTTTTCTTGTGGAGCCTCTGGTGGTTTCAAACTGCTGACCTTACTATTATGTTAGCAGCTCCAAACATAACCACCAGGACCCCTGTTAGGCTCTAATTGTGGTGTCTATATCTAGTCTGATTGTGTATGTGCTGACTTGGATGTCCTTGAATACAGGTTTATGGCCTAGCTAAATTTTCTACTGTATCCTTTATTAAACAACTACATTTTAAAAACTAAATGGCTATCACCATGGTTTAGTAGAAAGCACACTGGACTGAGAATCAAGAAACCTCAGTTGCAGACCTGACTCTCTGCTATGTAAGCAAGAGATACCATTTCTCAGGCCTCAATTTCTTCACCTATTGGTTATGACTAGTTAACGTGTAAGGTTTTTTTTCTCTCAAGCTCTAATATTTTAAAAATCCTTTTCCTATTATTAGAATGTTTCTGTCTCAGTTGCAGCTCATGCCAGCGCAGTCACTTTTCGGTAAATTGTCTCATCTCAAACACATTTTCCTTGTTGTAAAATTCATTTCTTACAAAGTAATCTGATTCTTGCCCTAAGGTTATGACTGCCCAGCCACTGAAGGGATATTTGACTGTGCAGCAGCTGTAGGAGGAGCTACAATCACAGCTGCCCAATGCCTGATTGATGGAAAGAGCAAAATAGCAATTAACTGGTCTGGAGGGTGGCATCATGCAAAGAAGTAAGAAAATTGCTTTCCTACTTTCTGACTGTACCTGAATCAATTTTCCTGTTATGTACAAGGGGGTACTCTCCCCCCAAAATGAAAACTTTTTACAAGCTATGTATTTAAATTTTTTACAAAACAACCTTATCACCTTCAAACTACCCTCCATTATACTTAATACATTTGTCAAATCTGCAATTCCATTCTTGGAAATATTTTTCAAACTCGTGTTTGGATGGCTGACTGTACCTCCCTTGTTTTTTTCTTCACTTTTTCTAACTTCATCAAATTGCTGTCCTTTCATGTCCCTCTTTATTCTTGGAAACAAAAAGAAGTCACATGGAGCAAGGCCACGTGAGAGTAAGGTGCGTGGGGCAAGAGAGGCATGCTAGTTTTTTTTTTTTTTTGACAAAAACTGGCCTATTGAGATGGCTGCATGAGCAGGTGCATTGTCGTGGTGGCAAAACCAGTCCCCTGTCTGCCACAAATCAGGCCTTTTTTTGGTCGCACACTGTTCTGCAATGTGAAAACTTGATTAACCTGGTGGAACAAACTCCCAAGTGCACTATGAGTTGACAGACACCCAGAACAAAGTTTGTCATCAATCAACATTGCACCTTTTTTTAAACGAGAAAACTACTCATCTTGAGTTTTTCCCACAGCACTCCTTTTGTTAGCTGTGTTCAACATCACAACAGTTTTTGCAGCAATTTTCCTGAGCAGAAAGCAAAATTTCACAGCTGTACACTGTTCTCTTAAATCGGCCATCCCCCCAAAATGAAAGATTCAAGCAAAACTGCTTTCACACACAAAAAATTCACTGTGACTAGAGAACGTTCCCAGGCAATGCCACTGGGTGTATTAAGTGCGAGTTGCTCCATGCTCACCTGGCGGGGGGTGGAGGGATGAGCACTATGAAAAAATGAGTACTACAAAAGCTCTTGGTTTTGGGGGGTACCTCCTCGTAAAAGCTTATGCTTATTTTATTGACATCTGCTGAGAGATTTGTATGTATTAGGCATCCTGAAGAGATACAAATGGAAATAGAAGGTGACTAATAACAGCATAGTAGAAAGAATACTATACTATTGAAAGTCAAGATAACCGGGTTCTAAGCCTAGTTTTACTCATAACAAGGTAACTTACTTTGTAGGCCTCAATTTTTCATCAGTGAAATGGGCAGTGTGAAGGATAACTGCACAATCTCTAAACTCCTCTTCACCTTTCTGAAAATTTCCTGGGGATATTTCACTTGAGGAACATTAGCAAGATAAGAATAAGTAGGGAACAACATCAATAATGGTATCAGTTGAATACCTGTGTGAACTGAAGAGATTTAGCAGTAGAAAAAAGTCTTATAAGTACTAGTTTTGAGATCGTTCATGAAAGAAGTTGCAAACATTTTCAAATAGAGAATTGATGAGAATAGTTCGAAATTGGAAGACTGAAGAATCAAGAAGCAAACGTACGCTTCCATCTCTAAAGAAAGTAGTAACCTAGAAATGAGCAATTCTCTAAGGAGAAAGCTATTCTTAGGTATTGCTTGGGATTAGAGGAAAAAGTCTTCATAGAGGTTTATATTAACATTTCAAGCAGTAATACTCTTGAGAAGGCCTTTTTAGTACTCAGCATCTTTTCTGATATGTCTGTAGTATTTAACGAATGTTGGAAGAAAAGGATTTTAAAAACAATTTATCAGTGTGCTGTCTGAATGAAATGATTCCAGACAAACTGAAACCCTTGATAATGTTCTTTTCTCCTTTTATCGTACTGTTGTTTATATGTCCAGTTCTGAGGATTTTGGTTTTCTTAAAATTGAATTGTAATCCGTACTTAAGTTCTTCTTTTTTAAAAAAATCATTTTATTGGGGGCTCATACAATTCTTTTTTTAAAAAACAATTTATTAGGGACTCATACAACTCTTATCACATCAATTGTATAAAGCACATCTGTACATTCTTTGCCCTAATCATTTTGATCTTAATCAGCAAGTGCTTTAAGTCCTCCTCATTTTCAGCAAGCCAGATTGTGTCATCTGCATACTGCAGGTTGTTGATAAATCTTCCTCGACTCCTGCTGCTGTGTACTTCTTCATATAGACCAGCTTCTCAAATTATTTGATCAGCTTACAGATTGAATAAGAATTGTGAAAGTATACTACCCTGACAGACCTCTTCTGATTTTAAACCTCTCAGTTCTTTTCAAACGACTTACCTTTTGGGATTCACATTCTTCTGAATATTAACCATAGTTTGTTAGGGTTCACATAGGTGAATGCCTTTGCATATTCAATAAAACACAAGAAACACTTTTCTTGTGGTCTCTGCTTTTAGCCTTGATCCATCTGACATCAGCAGTGATACTTCTTATGCCATGTCCTTCTGAATTTGGCTTGAATTTCTGGCAGTGTCCTATCGATGTACTATCAATGCAGCTGTTTTTGAATTATCAACATTTTACTTGCATGTGACATTAATATTGTTTGAAATTTTCTGTATGATTTCAAAAAGCAGCTCGAGAACCCAGGCATCAATGCAAAGAAGTAAGGAAACTGTGACTCTGTGGGGTCGCTGTTCTTCAAAATGGGCACAACACAAATACTGTAGTCAGTTGGCCAGGTAGCTATCTTTGAGTTTTCTTCAGTGCTTCATCACCTTGTTGAGACATTTCAATTTTTATTTTGTCAGTTACTATTCTGTCAAATACTGGAGCCTTGCTTTTTGGTAACACCCTCAGTACAGCTTGGACCATCAGTACCGTAGGTTCTTGATCATAGGTTACTACCTGATATGATTGAATGTCAACCAAATCTTTTTGGTACAGTGACTGTGTAATCCCTCCATCGTCTTTTGTTGTTTCCTGCATTATTCAATATTTTGTTCATGGAATCCTTCAATATTATAACTTGAGGCTTAAATGTTGTTTTCAGTTCTTTCAACTTCATATATGTTGAGTGTATTCTTTTTTGGTTTTCTAAATTCAAGTCTTTGCACATTTTTTCATAGTAATTTGTCTTCTCGGGCTGCCTTTTGAAATTTTCTGTTCATCTCTTTTACTTCATCTTTTCTTCCATGGGCTGTAGCTATTCTGTGTTCAAGAGAAAGTTTGAGTCTCTTTTGACATTCATTTTGACTTTTTCTTTCTTGTGTTTTTAATGACCTTTTGTGGTCTTCATAAATGATGTTCTTGATGTCCTACCACAGCTCATCAGACCTTCTGTCACTAGTGTTCAGTGCAGCAAATCTATTCTTCAGATGTTGAAATTCAGCTGAGATATATTCAAGGTTGTATTTTGACTCTCATGGACTTGTTTTAATTTTCTTCACCTTCAACCTGAATTTACAAATGAGCAATTTGTTTCAATTGGTTCCACAACTGGCCTCCTTTTGATAGCTGATAATGAGCTTTCTTCATACTTTTTTCCCACAGATGTAGTCAGTTTGATTCCTTTGTATTCTGTTGCTGAACTGTATACATACAGTTGCTGTTTAAGTTGTTGAAAAAGGGTATTTGCAATGAAGAAGCCATTGGCCTTATAAAATTCTATCATATGATTTCCAGCGTTATTTCTATCCTATGGCCATGTTTTATAACTACTGTTCCTTCTTCATTGTTTAAACTTCTGCATTCCAATCACCTATCATTTGCAATCTATTTTCATTGCATGGTTGATCAATTTCAGGCTGAAGAATTTAGTAGAATCCCCCAGTTTCATCAACACTATCTGTAGTTGTTGGTGTGTAAATTTTAATATTATTTGTATTGACTAGATTTCCTTGTAGGCATATAGATATTATCCTATGACATCAGCATTATGCTTTAAGATAGATCCTGCAATTTCCTCTTTGATGAAGATTATGATACTATTCTTTTTGCCCTTATTATTCCTGGTACAGTAAATTATGTGATTGTCAATCTCAAAATGGCCAATACCAGTACATTTCAGCTCACTAATGCTTAGGATATCAATTTTTTAGGATATCAATCTTTATGCATTCCATTTTCACTTTTGACATCTTATAGCTTTCCTAGATTCATACTTCATATATTCCAAGTTCTGATTATTAATAGCTATTTTCAGCTGTTTCTTTTGATTTTGAGCCATGCCTCAGCACATAAAGGTCCTGAAAGCTTTACTTCATCATCCACATCATTATGGTGGATTCTGTTTTGAGGAGGCAATACTTCAGTTGCATTTTAAGTGCCTTCCAACTAGAGGGGGTCATTTTCCATCACTATAAGCCACTGCTGTTCATAAGGTTTTCTGTAGCTAGCCCTCAGAATTGAACAGCCTCTTCCATTTTTGTGGTCTGTTCTTAGTCTGGAAGCTCTGCTGAAACATATTCATCTTGAGTGACCCTGTTGATATTTGAAATACCAGTGATGTGGTGCGTTTCAATTTGTGTTGTAAGAGTTTCAATTTCCACATATCCTTGCCAACATTTCATATTTTCTGTTTGATTTTGTTTTTATCTCACCATAGTTATCCCAATGGGAGTGAAAACACATCTCATGTAGTTTATATTTGCACCTCTCTGGTGGCTAATAATATTAAACATCTTTTCATGTGTGTGTTGGTCATTGGAATATCCTTTTTGGTAAAGTGTTTATTCAAGTCATTTACCTATTTTATTTGTTTTCCTGTTAAGTTGTTTAAGTTTTACATATATATATGTTATTAGATTCTTAGTGGATATATAGTTCCCCCAAATATTCTACCAGTTAGTAGCTTGTCTTTTCATATTTTTGGTAACAGTTTTTTGGTGGATAAAATTTTGAAATTTTTATGATATCACATTCATTTATTTTTTGCCTTTTGCTATTTGTACATTTGTTATTTTATTAGTGAGTCTACTTTAAAAAAATAAGCCTGATGTGGTTGTTTCTGAATTTTTCTAAGAATTTATGGTTTTAGAATGCACAGTTAGGTCCTTACTGCATTGTAAATTTATTTTTGTGTTTGGCTTGAGGCATATTAAGTATTAAAGTTATATAGCATCAGTCTTCTGATGTGTTCTTCTTTTTAGATACTGTGTTGGTTTTTCTAACTCTTTTGCTTTCCAGGACCTCTGGTGGCACTGTCAAGTAAGTGTCGCACTGCCACACTCAGGGAAAAGTTAAGGCTGGTCTGCTCTCATAAAAATTTAGAGCCCTGGAAATTCTATAAAGGGTTGTTGTGAGTTGGAATCAACTCAATGACAGCGGGTTTTGGTTCCCTCTCTATATAACTTTAGAATTAGTTTGTTGATACCCACAAAATAATTTACTGGGGATTTGTGATTGCTTTGAATCTATGATCATTCTGGGAAGAACTTCCATGTTAAAAATATTGTCTTATCCATGAACATGGAATGTTGTTATATGCCATCAAGCCAATTTCTGACATATAGCAACCCAATATGCCAAAGTAGAACTGCCTCCATAGTTTTCTAGGCTGTAACCTTTGGAGGAGCAGATCTTTGTGTTAGCAGCCCAGTGTTCAACTACTGAGCCACCAGGGCTCTTTACCAAGAATAGTGCATGAGAAGTGATGTCAGTTGCAATCAGCTTGAGGGCACCCGTTATTGCTCTTGTTGCATGTGGGAGGAGGTGAAAGAAGAGGAAGATGACCAGGTTTCTGTTTAGCTTGTTTGGGTATGGCCCATACAAGCAAGCAATTCTTAACAATAGCTAATATATTTTAAGCTAAGTGCTAGTGACTTGCATTTTGCTCTTCTGTCCTCACAAGAACATTAGGAGGTTTGGTATTGTTACCCATTTTTCCATGATACAGAAATACTGAAAAACAATTTGTTCAGGATTTTTAGGTGGCAAAGTTGAGACTCAACACACAAGCAATCTGATTATTAATTCTGTGTGATTAGCCATTGCATATTCTACTACAATAAAAAGGAGTGGATGATGGTATGCAATGGAAGTAATACTCAGGTGAATTGGATATTCGGAGTTGTATATGGAGGTAGAAGCGGAAATAGAAATAAAAGTGTTATGGATATAACAAATGGTGGTATAAATTCTGAAAGTGGATGAGATTACTGAGGTGAAATAAAAAGAGTGAGGAGAAAGACAAATAAGAGAGTACAAAAAGAAAGATAAGAGAACACAGAACCCAAGGAAGCATTGATTTCTAATGGGCAAGCAGATGAAAAGACTAGGGAATTCAACTGAAAAGCAACAATTAAGAGTAGCTAGAGAGGTCTTGGAATGTCAAGATATCAAAAGCTTTTTAAAATACAGAGTTCTCAGAGATCCCATGTACTATCTGGTCAGTCCAGCTAGTTACTAAAGGATCAGTCATATTTGGCAATTAAGGTTAATGGTCTTTATAAGAGAACTTTGGAGAAAGTAATGAGTAGAAAGTAAAGAAATACCTAGGAAAGGATGACTGTTTTCCAGAGGTTTGAATGAGAAAGGAAAGAAGAGAGGTGTGGCCAAGAGAAATTAAAGGCTAAAGCATAGTTGACCCAGACCTTCATTCCTGAGAGACAAACCAGAGAACCCTTTCTAACACAATAGTGTTTGTATTATCCATTTGAAAATATTTAAGTACATTTAAAGGTTGAAAGGAAAATATTGGAAATGCATATGAGATGGATGAACAGTGCAGAGAAGACGACAGGAAAGAAGCAAGTAAAATGGCTTTGGGAGGATGGGACCCACCTCTTCGGAAGCCAGAGAAAAAGAAAGATGTGACAGAGGAGATTGAGTTGTCTGCTGTTCAGTTTCTGCCATATGTCCTCTTGTTTCTCTGTGGACAACTCCTGTTCTCCTATATGAAAGTAAGCCAAAAATGACGGCTAAAACCATCATAGAAGCTTTATTAATAAAAAACATAGAAATGCAAAGTTGTTGTTTCTGGACACATCTTCCATCTATGTCTGTATGTATGGAGGCATTGTTTCTGCTTCCTTAAACTTTCCCCAAAGAATTCTATACTGTTTGATTTACATTGTGAAGGAACTGCAGCTTTGGCATCCTTGAGAGACTCAAATTGTGTTCCTTTTCAATGTTATTTGAGTGTGGGAAACAAAAACAAATCTGAAAGGGCAAGATTAGAACTGTCTGGTGATCTCTTTCAGAGGAGTTGGCAGTGGTAGCCAAGCAACAATGTAGCCAAGCAACAATCTTCTGGTCTCAGGGTTGTCGAGGCTCTTTAGTCCCTTGGATTAATTGTTCCCATGCATTTGGATTTTCTTCACTCTTCTTTGTTCCATAGAGGAGAAGCCAAAGTTGCACCTTAGATGTGTGTCAGTGTGCCTCCTATAGGATATTCCTTTTTTCTACTGACTCTCTACGAAGCATGATAGGGACTGGTCTCTCCAGATAACTTGTCCAGATTACAAGAGATAAAATCTTGCCATTCTTGATTCTCAAGAGTATTTGTTCTTGCTGTTCATGATATATATTTAGTATTCTTTGCCAATGCCATATTTCAAAGTTATCAATTATTCATCAGGATTCCTTATGTATTGCCCAGGTTTCACATGCATATGAATGTCCTGAAAATACCATGGCTTGAGTCAGACCCACCTTAGCTTTCAAGACATTTTTGAATTTTAACATTTTAAAGAGGTCTTTTGCAGCAGATTGGTCCAATGCAGTATGCTGTTTGCTTTCTTGACTACTGCTTCCATGAGAATTGATTGTGGATCTAAGAAAAATGAAACCCTTTACAATATCAGTATTTCCCCCATTTATGTTGATGTTGCATATTGGTTGAATTGTGCTCATTGGTCCAGAGTCACTGTACTAAAAAGAATTAGATGACATCCAATCATTTAAGGAGGTGTACATGATCAAGAACGAATGGTATTGAAGGAAGAAGTCCAAACTACATTGAACTCTTTGGTGAAAAGCAAGGTTTCAGGAGTTGACAGAATTCTAATTGAGATATTGTAGCAAATGGATATAGTACTGGAAGCATTCACTAATCTAAGCTAATTAGAAGAGAACCATACGCATCATACATTCTTAGTACCCCCCAAAAGATGATACAATGGAATGTAGAAATTATTGAACAATATCATTGACATTGCACACAAGTAAAATTAGGCTCAAGATGATATAGAAACATTTGCAGCAATACATTGGCAGAGAACTGCCAAAAGTTCAAGTTAGATTCAGAAGAGGATATTTTATAATAGATATCATAGCTGATATTAGATGGATCTTGGCTGAAAATAGAACATACAAAGAAAAGATTTTGTCTATGTTTTATTATGTAAAAGCATTAAACACTGTGGATCATAAGTGATTTGGATAATATCAATACAATGGCCTTTTCCCAGGGGGATGATTAACACTGTTTTTCTTGGTTTTTATTTGGAGGGAGCAGTTGTTTGGGTGATTTGTTTTTTGTATTTGTTATAATGTAACCGCCAAAGTAAAGCAGAGCCGTTTGTAACCCATGGACAAGCAGATGGATTCTGGCTTCCCCTGTGATTCTAGCCCCAATCTGGGAACAGTTCTTATAACATGGCCCTGTTCGATACTTGCCGTCATGAAAAGATCACTGAAGATAAGGGTGTTACAGCAAAGTGTGGTTAAAAAAAAGCAGATGGTGCTCAGCTATCAATTGGAATAGTGTCTGGGTTCTTAAAGGCTTGTATTCAAACAGCCCTTTAATTGAGACATCAATTAAGTCCACTGGTCTGTGTGATTCAAAGATGATGATAACAGCATCCAAATATGATGAAGAGAAAAGTATCCGAGCTTAAATTGTGAACACCCAATTTATAGAAGGCTGTGGAGGAAATGAGAGCCCAGAGTCCATCTGCAGAGTATCTGGTCAGATTAAGCCTCTGGCAGATCCCTTCTAGCCAAAGGTGAGGAACTCAAACTGCTTTGCTAGCAGGCAGTGACAGTTTCTAATTTAAGGCAGTGGATTGAACCATGGTGTGATATGATACTTGATCAGTTGACCTCCCTCTTGAACCATTCTGAATTTGCTGTAGGCTCAAGTATTTCTTGCTTGTTCCATGATAGAATTTTTTTTCTCTGGCTTTTAAAATATTGTCAGTAGTCTTTTCTTCCTTACTCTTTATTTTTGTTTTTATATTCTTATGATTTTCTTTCTGTTTCATTTTGTTTTATTGTTCTTGTTAGGTTCAGCACAGAAGGAGTGGATGCATAGAGACAATAACTGATAGAATGACTAATTGGGGATGGGGTGGGGTGGGGTGGACGAGGGTATTGAGGGAGCAAACAATGAATACAAGAGAGGGAAGGGAGCATTAGAACTGATTGTGATGATGTACATGTATATACAACTCTTTTAAAAAGTGATTTAATTATGGTGGTGTATGATTTGTGAATATTATATGAGGAAGACTTGAAAAATAAGAAAACAAACTTGAACAATGATTAGCAGAGATGAAGGAGGAAGAGTATTTTCTTAGCGGGCATTGAGTTTATGTTAATGGTGGTGGAATAATTTGGAAAAAAATCAGTATTGGTTGTACAACACAAAAAGTATAATTGATGACACTGAATTATACACATAGAAGTTGTTGAATTGGAGAATATTTAGTTGTGTATATTTTTACCACAATTAAAACAAATTAAACCATGAATAACAATGATTATAAGGAAGAAGAAAGTGCACTAAAATTGATTGTGGTACAACCAGAGGAAAGCTGAAGCAAAGGAAGGAGGAAGAACGGTACGGAGCACACCTGGGTCCACCAAGCTCAGAGGACGATAGCCCGGCTCGAAGGGCCCAATGTACAGAGAGGACCATATAGCTGGCCCCATGGCGAGATGCAACATCCTGCACTGACCCATGGCCCTACATGGGACAGCACCTGAGACACAGTGGGGGATGTGCGACTGAGCTGACCCCACCACACTGAGGCAAAACACTGGGGGCGTGCAATGGAGTGGCGGGGGAAGCAGAGCAAGGATGTCCCGAGGGAGTATAAAGAATGGACTTTGGGGCCAGGATGTGGCACCCCATCAGACTCATACAGAAAACACTCCTGAAGGTCAATAAACATACCTCGAACTACTAACAGGTGTTTTGGTTTTTTTGGCTTTTTTTTCTTTCTCTTCTTTTAAATTTTGTATGTTAGTGGCTTTTTTGTTTATCAGCGTGTTGGTGTTGCTGCTGTCGACGCCATGTTCTTATGTGCCACTTTGGTGCTTTCGAATGCCATCTGCATTTGTATGCACATATTACTATATCAGCAGGTCCACCTAGATAAGATAGGCTGGACAAACAATGTGAGAAGAAAATAGCGGGACCAACGGTCCCGGAAGAGGCACATGAAAGTGTGGGAGGTAGGGGAAGGGAGGAGGTGTTGGCCAACACAGGGACAGGGAACAACGAGTGGTTTAAAACTAGTGGACGGAGGGGATGGGAGGACTGGTAGGGAGTGACCAAGGGCAAGGTAACTGAAAGGAATTATTGAAACCAGAATGAAGGCTGAACATGGTAGTGGGACAGGAGGAAAGCGTAAGGAAATAGAGGAAAGGAGTAGGAGGCAAAGGACATACATAGAAGCCTAAATACAGACATGTACATATGTAAATATTTTTATAATTATGGGGAAAATAGACCTAGGTACATTATTTATAGGTTCAGTAGTAGGGTAGCAGATGGACATTGGGCCTCCTTGCGCATACTCCCTCAATACAATAGCACCTTGCTCAGGTCATTCCATGACACCCACCTTCCCGACATGATCGCTGAAGACAGATGTGTGCATTAGCAAATGTGGTGAAAAAAGCTGATGGTGCCCGGCTATCAAAAAGATATAGCATCTGGGGTCTTAAAGGTTTGAAGGCAAACAAGCGGCCATCTAACTGAGAAGCAAAAAAGCCCACAGAGAAGAAGCACAAAAGCCTGTGTGATCACGAGATGTTGAAGGGATCAGATAACAGACACCAAAGAACAAAACCATCATTGTGTGATCACCTTCTCCACATAAACGCTGAAGACGAATGTGTGCATAAGTAAGTGGTGAAGAAGGCTCATGGTGCCTGGCTATCGAGAGATATAGTGTCTGGGGTCTTAAAGGCTTGAAAGTAAACAAGCGGCCATCTATCCCAGAAGCAACAAAGCCCACATGGAAGCAGCATACCAACGGATCATGAAGGGCTGAGGGGACCAGGTTTCCAGCAACAAAGGCGGGGGAAAAATTTGAGGGGAGTGCGTGATGGGAACCCAATGCCCATCTGTAGACCACTGGACATCCCTTGCAGAGGAGTAGTGGGGAGGAGATGAGTCACCCAGGGTTCAATGTAGCAATAATGAAACTCACAACCTTCCTCTAGTTCTTAAATGCTTCCTCCCAACTATCATGATCCCAATTCTACCTTGCAAACCTGGTTAATCCAAAGGATACACAGCGGTACAGATGGGAACTAGAAACACAGGGAATCTAGGACAGATGAACCTCTCAGGACCAGTGGTGAGAGTGGCGATACCGGGAGGGAAGGAGCGGTAGAAAGGGGGAACCAATCACAAGGCTCTACATAAAACCTCCTCTCTGGGGGATGGGCAACAGAGAAGTGGGTGAAGGGAGATGCCGGGCAGTGTAGGATAAGATAAAATAATAATTAATAAATTATTAAGGGTTCATGCGGGAGGGGAGAGTGGGAAGGGAGCGGGAGGACAAAAAGGTAAATGAGCTGATTCCAGGAACACAAGTGGAAGGCAAATTTTGAGAATGATGAGGGCAACGAATGTATAAGAGTGCTTTACTCAACTGATGTATGTATGGATTGTGATAAGAGTTGTGAGCCCCAATAAAATGATTTAAAATAAATAAGTAAAATGGATTGTGGTAATGATTGTACAACTCTTCTTGATATGATTGAACTATTGAATCACATGGTATATGGATGTAGTGCCAATAAAACTGTTAGAACAAAAGTGGATAGCATTGTGAATGATTGAAATCCCAGAACACCTATTTGAGTTCTCCCAGAAACTACTCATAGACCAATAGACAATTCTTCAAACAAAACTAGGGGATACTGCATGATTTAAAATCAGGAATGGTGGTGTAGCCTGTCATCGTACTTAAACAATGTGTGTGCTGTGCAGATGATTAGAGAAACTGGACTATGTGAAGAATATGATATCAGGATTGGAGGAAGACTAACTATCTCTAATATGCAGATGATACAACCTTGCTTGCCGAAAGCAAAGAGAAACACAGCTGTTGAAGATCAATGGCTACAGTCTTCAGTGTAATTGCACCTTAAAATATAAAATGTAAAAGCACTGGTTTGACACAGTGATGTTGGTACATGGGATCTTGGGAAATCTTCAACTTATTAAAAATCTTTTATTCATTTTTATTTTTTTTAAAGATCATTTTACTGAGGGCTCATAACAAGCCATACATCAATTGTATCAAGCACATTTGTACATGTTATCATCATTATTTTCTAAACATTTACTTTCTATTTGAGCCCTTGATATCAGCTCTTTCCCCATACCCCCGTCCTCCCCTCCCACCATCATTACTCCTTGATAAATTATTATTATTTTCATATCTTACACGCACTGCTGTCTCCCTTCCCTGATGGTTTCTTTTTTGTTTGTGTTTATTTTTTAAACGTTTTATTAGGGGCTCATACAACTCTTATCACAATCCATACATACATCAATTGTGTAAAGCACATCTGTACATTCATTGCCCTCATCATTCTTTTTTAAACATTTTATTAGGGGTTCATACAACTCATCACAATCCATACATATACATACATCAATTGTATAAAGGACATCTGTACATTCTTTGCCATGATCATTTTCAAAGCATTTGCTCTCTACTTAAGCCCTTTACATCAGGTCCTCTTTTTTCCCCTCCCTTCCCGCTCTCCCCTCCCTCATGAGCCCTTGATAATTTATAGATTATTATTTTGTCATATCTTGCCCTATCCGGCATCTCCCTTCACCCCCTTTCCTGTTGTCCGTCCCCCAGGGAGGAGGTCACATGTAGATACTTGTAATCGGTTCCCCTTTCCAACCCACTCACCCTCTACTCTCCAAGTATCACCCCTCAAACCCCTGGTCCTCAAGGCATTATCCACCCTGGATTCCCTGTGCCTCCAGGTCCTATATGCACCAGTGTACAACCTCTGCTCTATCCAATTTTGCAAGGTAGAATTTGGATCATGGTAGTTGGTGGGGAGGAAGCATCCAGGATCTGGGGGAAAGCTATATTCTTCATCGGTGCTACATTGCACCCTGACTGACTCATCTCCTCCCCTAGACCCCTCTGTAAGGGGATCTCCAGTGGCCGACAAATGGGCTTTGGGTCTCCACTCTGCACTTCCCCCTTCATTCACTATGGTAATTTTTTTTTTGTGGATATTGCCTTATACCTGATCCCTTTGGCACGTCGTGATCGCACAGGCTGGTGTGCTTCTTCCATGTGGGCTTTGTTGCTTCTGAGCTAGATGGCCGCTTGTTCACCTTCAAGCCTTTAAGATCCCAGACAGTATCTCTTTTGATAGCCGGGCACCATCAGCTTTCCTCGCCACATTTCTTTGTGCACCCGTTTGTCCTCGGTGATTGTATCATGGATTGTATCATGCAGCCAATGATATGATATTTTGTTTTTTGATGCCTGATAACTGATCCCTTCGGGACCACGTGATCACACAGATTGGCGTGTTCTTCCATGTGGGCTTTGTTACTTCTGAGCTAGATGGCCACTTGTTTATCTTCAAGCCTTTAAGACCCCAGACACTATCTCTTTTGATAGCCGGGCACCATCAGCTTTCTTCACCACATTTACTTGTTCACCCACTTTGGCTTCAGCAGTTGTGTGGGGAGGGTGAGCATCATAGAGTGCCAATTTAATAGAAGAAAGTATTCATGCATTGAGGGAGTGGTTGAGTAGAGGCCCAAGGTCCTTTTGCCACCTTAATACTTAACCTATAAATATAGACACATAGATCTATTTCCCCATCCTCATATATGTATTTGCATGTACATGTCTTTGTCTAGACCTCTATAAATGCCCTTTGCCTCCCAGCTCTTTCCTCTATTTCCCTTGACTTTCCTCCTGTCCCACTATCATGCTCCGTCCCCACCTGGGTTTCAGCAATTCCTCTTGTTTACATTACCCCTTGATCATACCCTACCAGGCCTCCCACACCAAGCTCACCACCAATTTGGTTCACTTGTTTCCCTTGTCCCTGGGTTTGTTAACACCACTTCCATTCCCCCCACGTGCCCCTATCCCATGTCCTCCCGGAACTGTTGGTCCCGTTGTTCTTTCTAGATTGTTCATCCAGCCTATCTACCCAGTAGTTTTTAAGCAGTTTACTATTCATTTGCTTATGTTTTATTTATTTTTCTTGAGTTTCCTGTTGATTTCTAATAGTACAGCATTGTGATCTGAGATTGTGTTGTAGAAATATTCTGCATCTTTGTTGAGTATTTTTCTAGTTATTTTGTTCTTCATTGAAAGTTTATCAAATCCACCCAGTATTATTGTGGAGTTATCTATTTCTCTTTTCAGTTTTGTTAGAATTTGATTTATGTCTTTGGACTCTTTCATTGGGTGTGTAGATCCTTATCATGGTTATGTCTTATTGTTGGATTAACCATTTAATCATTAGATAATGCCCTTCCGTATTTTTTATGGTGTTTTCCTTGAAATCTATTTTACCAGAAATTAGCATTGTCACTTTGCTCCTATTTTGCTGCCATTTGCTCAGTATTTTTTTGTTCTTTCATCCCCCCAGCAATTTTATTAGTATATAATTCAAAAATCATGCAATTCAGTAGTTTTATCACATCAAGAAGAGTGTTACAATTATCGGCATAGTGTGTTTGGCATATTTTCTTCATTCTTGTACTAATCGCTATTAGCTCCCCAATTTTCCCCAACCTCTCCTGTCATATCATCAAGGAAGCAGTAATCTAGTTACTGTATCTATACATTTACCGATTCTGGGTATCATATATAGAAATGCACTATAAAACAAACCATCCTTTCATTTTTAGCTTATTTTCATTTTAAGATATGTCTTTTACAGATATCCTATTAATGGATCATGGTTGCTTATCCTTTGATTCTGTGTTTCTTGCCTGGGGCGTTTACTCCAGTTACAGTCAATGTAATTATTGATAGATATGTAGTTACAGCTTTCCTATTACTTATTTTAAAATGTTATATTTGAGATATAAAGAACATATCATAGAATTCAATAGTTTAATCATATTAAGAAGGGTAATATATTCTTCACCACAGTCAACATTGGAACATTTTCTTTCTTTTTGTACCCATTGCTGTTGACTGCCCATTTCCCCCACCTCCCCTTTTGTACCTCTCAATAATTATTAATAGTATTATTATCTTCATAGAGCCACCCTTCTTGACTTTCCTTTATTGAAAAACATAAAGCGTGGACAAAGAACAAAAAAATTGGCCAAATAAAACAGAGACAACCTCAATAGAACAGATAGCAGAAAATATTTTAAAACCAGAATAAATTCAGGTGGGAGATATAATGAAACGTTGTTACATTCTAGCCTAATGACAGCTGCCAATATCAGACAATACTCTTTTCCTGATAGTATGGCTATTGACATTCCTACATTATGGTCAGTGGGGTCTCACCAGATACTCAATCCATGTGTGGATCCTGCAAATGGATTTAGGGCTTCCACTATTATTCGTAACATTTTAGGATCTGGTCCAGTTCCTTCCTCTGGGTTTTATTCTTTATGATCTTTGGATCACTCAAGCTGTCGTGCTTCTTTGTGGAGTAGCTGATTGCTCACTTAAGTGGCTGCATGTTTGGAGACAAGCCTTTAAGACCTTAGATGCTATTTTTCTAATACCCGGGCACTGTCTAATTTCTTCACAACACTTTGCTGTAGTACGCTTATCTTCGGTGATCTCAGAGCAAGTACTGAGCATGGCCATCTCACAAGAACTAATTGTTCTTAAGGTCACAATTAAGTGGGAGCTCAAAATCCATTCATATATGTAATATATTTATATATCTCCCTGGTTTGCTTTGTAGATACCATTATCACTTTATTAGAGTGCATCATAAATCATCCCCTGAGGTATATAGTAATTCTATTGATAGTTACATTATTTTAGTCAGTGGTATAGAAAACACTGTTAAAAAAGGAGACTACATGTTTAGGACATCTTTTTAGACCCTATACTGTACAGCTTTGAAAATTAGGTGATTGGACACTAGTTACACAAACCATGAGGGTTAGAGATATGGCAATATTTTCAGTAACACTCATTTGCAAAGGAAGGACCATGCCTGGTTGGCTAACATGTCCCAAATAAGTAGAGAGAGCATTAAAAAGGCAAGTACATGTTGATCCTAGGTTGCCTTTTGTTGGACAACCTCTAAGCAATTGGTGTGAACCAATTTCCTAATCTTGGGATAGAAATCATCTGCTTCTTTCCCCATTAGATCATTTCACTTTTAAGTTCAAGAGAGTATTTCAGTCCTTTAGATCAGCTACAAGTGAGTTTAAGGTAAATCCAGTTCCCTTAGTGGAATTTCCCATTCAAATTCTGCTGTGGTGTGGTCTGTGAATGGGTATTGTGTATCTTGAAAGGACAGTCTAGTGTTACAGTTGTCTATAATATGTTGTGCGGGTCACGAGAGGTTGGATAGAAACTAGGTCAAAAGTGCCCACTTAGGAACATAATACTGGGTGTATTTGTGTCAGTGGTGGGTTGCCTCACCAGATTGACCCAACATCAGAAATGTAATCTTCTCTAATACAGACATGTCCCACCCTTCCTCTTGATCTGAGTTCCCAGTAAGGTTCACTAAATACTCTTTAAAAAAAACATTTTATTAGGGGCTCATACAACTCATCACAATCCATACATGCATCAATTGTATAAAGCACATCTGTACATTCATTGCCCTCATCCTTTTCAAAGCACTTGCTCTCCACTTAAGTCCTTTGCATCAGCTCCACTTTTTCCCCCTCCCTCCCCGCTCCCTCCTCCCTCATGAGCTCTTGGTAATTTACAAATTATTATTTTGTCATATCTTGCCCTATCCAATGTCTCCCTTCACCCTCTTTTCCATTGTCCGTCCCCCAGGGAGGAGGTCACATGTAGATCCTTGTAATCGGTTCCCTCTTTCCAACCCACTCTCCCACTACCCTCACAGTATCGCCACTCACATCACTAGTCCTGAAGGGATCATCTGCCCTGGATTCCCTGTGCTTCCAGCTCCTATCTGCACCAGTGTACATCCTCTGGGCTATCCAGACTTCCAGACTTGCAAGGTAGAATTCGGATCATAATAGTGGGGGTGGGGGTGGGTGAGAAGGAAGCATTTAGGAACAAGAGGAAAGCTGTATTCTTCATTGGTGCTATATCACACCCTGATAGACTCATGTCCTCCCCTAGACCCCTCTGTAAGCGGATCTCCAGTGGCAGACAGATGGGCTTTAGGTCTCCACTCTGCACTTCCCCCCCTTCATTCATTATGGTAAAAAATTTTTTTGTTCTGATGATGCCTTATACCTGATCCCTTCGATACCTCGTGATCATACAGGCTGGTATGCTTCTTCCATGTGGGCTTTATTGCTTCTGAGCTAGATGGCCGCTTGTTTACCTTCAAGCCTTTAAGACCCCAGATACTCTCTCTTTTGATAGCCGGGCACCATCAACTTTCTTCGCCACATTTACTTATGTACCCGTTTGTCCTCAGCGATCATATCATGGAGGTGTGCACCCAGTGATATGATTTTTTGTTTTTTGATGCCTGATAACTGATCCCTTTGGAACCTCGTGACCACACAGGCTGGTGTGTTCTTCCATGTGGGCTTTGCTGTTTCTCAGCTATATGGCCACTTGTTTATCCTCAAGCTTTTAAGACCCCAAACACTATATCTTTTGATAGCCAGGCACCATCAGCTTTCTTCACCACATTTGCTTGTTCACCCACTTTGTCTTCAGTGGTTGCATCGGGAAGGTGAGCATCACAGAATGCCAATTTAATAGAAGAAAATATTCTTTCATTGAGGAAGTACTTGAGTAGAGGCCCAATGTCCATCTGCCACCTTAATACTAAACCTATAAATATAGGCACATAGATCTATTTCCCCATTCTCATATATATATTTGCATATGTACACGTCTTTGTCTAGACCTCTATAAATGCCCTTTGCCTCCCAGCTCTTTCCTCTATTTCCCTTGACTTTCCTCCTGTCCCACTATCATGCTCCATCCCCACCTGGGTTTCAGCAATACCTCTTCGTTACATTACCCTTGATCATGCCCTACCAGGCCTGCCACACTCACCTCACCACCAATTTGGATCACTTGTTGTTCCCTTGTCCCTGGGGTGTTTTTTTGTTTGTTTGTTTTTTTTTAAATTTTTTTTTTAGTCCCTGGGTTTTTTAACACCACTTCCTTACCCCCCACGTTCCCCTATCCCATTTCCCCCTGGAACTGTCGGTCTCGTTGTTTTTCCTCCAGCCTATCTTATTTAGACAGGCCTGCGGAGATAATAACATGCACAAAAACAAGACAGAGCAAAACCAAGCAGCAATATACAACAAAACAACAACAACAAACCAATGACAAAAACAAAACACAACAAGAAAGAAAAGCTTGTAGTTAGTTCAAGGATCATTTGTTGGCCTTTAGGAGTGTTTTCCAGTCCAGTCTGTTGGGGCACCACACCCTGGCCCCAAAGTCCACCTACAGCATTCCCTGGGGACCTTGCCGCTCCATTCCCTTGCTTTTCCGCTGTACTCCTCCAGTGCTTTGCCTGAGTGTGGTGGGATCAGGTCAAGCGCAATTCCCACACTGTGTTTCTGGTGCTGGCCCCTGCAAGGCCATGGGTCAGTGAGGGACGTCAGGTCTCATAGTGGGGCTGTCCATGTGGTCCTCTCTGTGGACTGGCTGCTCTAATTGGGGTTATCATCCTCAGGGCCTGGTGGGCCAGAATGTGCTCCACTCTCTCCTCCCCCTTCATCTGCTCCCGTGTGTTCTGGTCAGATATGTCCCTCTCCTGGAGCTGCAGATTCAATGCTGTCCTTTGAAATAAATACTTCTGGGGGGAAGTTCAAGTATCCACTTAGTATTCGGTACTGGGGCCAACCCCCCAGACTACTCCACGCTGGAATGTTGTACATGGTAGACAACTGGGGAGGAGGTGGGGAAAGGAAAAAAAGGATGAAAATAAGGAAGAAATGGGTAGCGGGGGCAAAGGGGTGCTTACCCACTAAATACTCTTATAGGTGTGTCTGCTAATTTGTATGATCATAGTACACTTCTCCCATCCAAGTACTAACCAGGCCCGACCCTGCTTAGCTTTCAAGATCAGACGAGATCGGGCGCGTTCAGGGTAGTATGGCCGTGGACGATCATAGTACACTTCTATGGCAGGAATTGATTGATCTTCTCCCGCTCCCCCAAACATGGGAGATTGACCCCATCTGAGGTGAGGCTACCTTACTAGAGGTGCTTTTTAAGATACTGAAATATGTGGTTTATAGTAACTAGGCAGGCACACTACGTTGTTGTTTGGGGGCCGTATTAGAAGACTACATGACCTGAGAACAGTAGCTTGCCTTTGTCTTGTTTTTTATCCTTACAGTAGTAGACTCATACAAGATATGTCCTTTTCAACATAAACATTTCCAAGTCCATCCATGTGAAAAGATGTTTTGTTTTTTCATCACTGTTATGTACACTGTGCATGTACCAGTTTCTTTATCAACTGATGGGCATTTGGGCTATTTCCAGCTTCTTGCTAGTGTGAACTGTGCTGCAATGGACAAAGAATAGCATGTGTCTGTTCGTGTTTTGTCTCCTACTCTTTTGGGATATATGCTCAGCAGAGGTATTGCGGGATTGTGTGGTATTTTTATTCCCAGTTTCAGTAAGTGCCATATTGCTTTCCACAGTGGTACATGTTCACAGTCCTGCCAACACTGTATGAGAAATTCCAATCTCTTCATACCCTCTCCAGCATTATTCATTCTCTGTTTTGTTTGTTTTTCAATTAGGCTATTGTTATGGGTGTCAGATGATATCTCATTGATTTTAGTTGCACCTCCCTGAAGGCTAGTGATCCCTAAGCATTTCTTCATGTGGTTGTTAGCTATTCGATGAATTCTATGTTCATGCTATTTGTCAACCTTTTAATTGCATAATTTGTTTTTTTTTCTTATTGAAGTATTGCAGAGTTCTGTAGATTTTAATGATTAGCTCCTTATTTGTTGTATCATTGCGAAAAAAATTCCAGTCTGTGAGTTCTTATTTTACCTATTTTGTAAAGTCTTTTGATGTGTGTGTCTTGTTTTTATTAAGTCCCAGTTGTCTATTTTGTCTTATATGGATTGTGTTTCCTTTATTGTATTTGGTAGTGTATGTATGCCCCTGCTGCATGTGGACCCTTACATTTGTCCCAGTTCTCTTGTTGGTGATTCATCTAGCTCTGGAGTTTACATTTAGGTGGTCTCTAATGCACCTTGAGTTTGTTTTTGTACATGGGGCAAGTTATAGGTCCTGTTTCATTTTTCTGCAAATGCAGATTCAATTTTTTCCAGAACTACTTGTTGAAGAGGTTATCTCCCATTCAATTATTTTTGGTCCTTTGTCAAAAACCAAATGTCTGTTGGTGGATGCTTTTATTTTTGGGTTTTCTATTTTGTTAACATTGATTTATTTATCTATCATTGTATTAGTACCAGGCTGCTTTGACTACTGTGGCTGTATAATAAGTTTAGAGGTTAGGTCGTATAAAGCCTCCTACTTTGTTCTTTTTTGTGAAGTTCTTTGCTTATCCTGGGCCTCTTCCATACCATATGAAGTTGGTTATTAGTTTTCCATTTCTTTAAAGAATGAAGTTGGGATTTGGATTGGAATTATGTTGTATTTTTAGATTATTTTAGGTAGTATTGACATTTTTCATATTATTAAATCTTCCTATCTGTGAACACAGGATATTCTTCCATTTGTATAAATCTCTTTGGTTTCTTGTAATAATGTTCTGTAGATCTCTTTGTATAGGTTTTTTTTTTGGTGTGTGTTTGTTTAGGTTTATTTCTAGGTGTTTCATTTTTATGTGACTATTTTAAATGATTTTGTTTTCTTGATTTTTTTTCAGGGCTGTCATCGTTATATAGGAATGAAATTTATTTCTACTTGCTAATTTTATATCCTGCTACTTTACTAAATCTCTCAATGGGTTCCAACAGACTTTTTGTGGACTCCTTTGCCTTCTCTAAATATAAGATTATATAATCTGTAAATAGTGGGAGCTTTATTTCTTCTTTGCCCAATTGTATTCATTCCCTTGATTTCTTTGGTGATTCTGGTTAGGACTTCCAGCAAAATGTTAAGAGTGGTGATGAAGGCACCCTTGCTTAGTTCCCATTCTCAGGTAAAAATACACTTTCCCATTGAGTGTGATGTTGGCTATTGCTTTTAAAAAATATGATCATTATTATGTTGAGGAATTTCCTTTGATTCCTAGTTCATCGAGTGTTTTCTTTATCAGAAATGGGTGTTGGATATTGGCAAACACCTTTTCTGTATCTATCAATATTATCATGTGACTCTTTCTTTGCCTTGTTTATGTGGTGCGTTACATTAATTTCGATATTTTTCTAATGTTGAACTCTGTCCTTGCATCCCTGTTATAAATTGCAATAGGCCACAATGAGTTTTTTTTGGATATGTCATTTGTTACATCGATAAAAATTATGTTGAGAATTTTATATCTTTTCTTGAGGGATATAGGTTTTTAATTTCCTGTCTTTGTGGAGTTTTTGCTTGGCTTTGGTATCAGGGTTATGCTTGCTTTGTACAATAAGTTTGGGAATTTATTGTCTCTATATTCTGAATAGTTTTTGCTGAAATGGTGACAGTTCTTCACTGAAAGCTTGGTGAAGCCATCTGGTCTTGGACTTTTCTTGGTTAGGAGTTTTTTTCTTCTTTGGTTAATGGTCTGTTTAGATTTTCTACTTTGACTGTGTTCATTTGGGTAGATGTATATTTCCAGGTATTTTGTCCACTTGTTTTAGGCTATCAAATTTGTTGGACTACAGCTGTTTGTAGTAGTATGTTGTTGTTCTTTTTATTTCTTTTGAATCTCTTGTGATGTAGCCCTTTACAACTCTAATTCTAGATATTTACATCTTCCTTCTTTCCTTTGGTGTGTTTGCCAGTAGTGTGTCAATTTAGATGATCCTTTCAAAGAAGCATTGGAGCCCTGGTGGCATAGTGTTCATGTGCTATCTACAAGGTCAACATTTTGAAACTGCCAGCTACTCTGAGGGAGAAAACGGGGCTTTCTACTCCCATAAAGAGTTACAGTCTCAGAAACTCACAGGAGCAGTTCTACCCTGCCCTATTGGGTCACTGTGTGACTTGATGGCAGTGAGTTTGATTTGGCTTTGGTTTCAAAGAATCACCTTGTCTTGTTGATTTTTTTCCCCGTTGTTTCCCTGCTTTCCAGTTCATTATTTTTTGTACTAATCTTTGTGATTTCTTCTGATATTGGAGGGTTTATGCTGTTGCCCTTCTTCTATTGTTGGAGGCACTGTGTTAAGGTATTGATTTTGTTTCTTTCCTCTTTTCATGTGTGCCTTCATTGCTATAAATGGCCTTTTGATACCTGCATTTGTTATATCCTAAAATATTTGATATGCTATGTTATCATTCTAGTTTGTTTCAAGGAAATTCTTAATTTCATCCATCATCTGTTTTATTACCCTGTCATTTTTAAGGTGTGTCTGTTCAGTGCTTGTCTTTATGTTCCCGTTATTTCTTTTTTTAAAACAGCCTTATTAGCTCTTTATCCATGTCATAAAATTCAATAATTAAATCATATCAAAAAGAGTTGCATAATTATCTCCACATTCACTTCTAGAACATTTTCTTCTTACTTGTACTCATTGCTATTCATGTAAATTTTTTTCTAATTGTGGCCAAAATATCCACAACAAAACATTCTCCAATTCCATAACTTTACATGTATAGTTAACTGTGTTGATGCACTTCATGTTATATAACTTTATTGATATCTTTTTCCAAATTATGCCACCACCATTGACATAAACTCAATGTCCCCTAAGCAACAATTCCTTCTCCTTCACCCATGGTAACCCTAGGTCAAGTTTGGTTTCTTTCATTTTTTAAAGTAGTTTTCTTGATATAACAGTCACATATCATACATTTCCATGGTTAAATTGCTTTAAAATTGTATATACATCATTATAATGAGTTCTAATGCTCTCTCCCTCCTCCCGCATTCATTATTTGCTCCCCAAATTCCTCAACCTCTCCCCCTCTAAACACCCTCCATTGACATCACTGATAAACTATTTCATCAGTTATTATCTCTGAATCCATCCCTTCTGTGCTCCACAAACTGGGAAACCCAACAGAAACAAAAATAAAACAGCAAGAAGTAATAATAATAATAATATATAAGGAAAAATACAAAGAAAGAAGAAATTTCTGTCATGGAACAAGTGAGAAATACTTGAGCCTAGAGAACATTCAGGTTGGGTCAAGAGGGATTTCAACTGACCAAGTATCATTATTACTGTATACCATGGTTGGATCCACCATAATTAAGGTTACAATGATCTCTGTCTGATAGTAAAGCTGTTCCAGTCCCTCGCCTGTGGTAAGAGGGGATTTGCCAGAGGTGTAATCTGACTAGATACTCTATATATGGATTTTGGGCTCCCACTTCCTCCATTGCCTTCTATAAATTAGCTGTTCACAACTTAAGCTCTGATACCTTTTCCTTCATCATATTGGGATTTTGTTATCGTCATCTTTGGATCACACAGGCTGGTGTGTGCACTTAGTTGCCGCTTCACGTAGATGGCTGCTTGTTTGAATACAGCCTTTAAAACCCCAGACACTATTCCAGTTGATAGCCTGGCACCATCTGCTTTCTTCACCACACTTTGCTATCTTTGATGATATTTTCATGAAGGTAAGTATCCAGTAAATGTTCCTGAAATTTCTATAGTTGATATCTATTTTTGTAGCATTGTGATATGAGAAAAATGGATCATAGGATCTCAATGTATTTGACTTTTTTAAGGCTTTCTTTGTGGCCTAGCTTGTGTTTTTTACTTTGGAGTATGTACCGTGTGTGCTGCAGAACATACACTGTACAATTGTCAGATGGAGTGCTTTATGTATATCTAGGAGTGACCTGATTGTATTGTTTAGTTCTTCTGTTTCTTTATTGAATTTCTCTCCCAATGATTTGTATTTCCTTGAGAGCAGTATATTGAAATCTCCTATTATTGTGAAATGGTTGCTTTATCTCTTCAATTCTACAAGGATTTGGTTAATGTATTTTGAGGGTCTTTCATTGGGTGTGTATGTGTTTTTTATGGTTTTATGT